>NW_027140336.1:992500-1260000 GCF_036365525.1 Heterodontus francisci
GCATTGTGCTGACCACACTAGAGCCCTGTCCAGCATGGGGCATTGTGCTGACCATACGAGAGCCCTGTCCAGCATGGGGCATTGTGCTGACCATACTAGAGCTCTGTCCAGCATGGGGCATTGTGCTGACCATACTAGAGCCCTGTCCAGCATGGGGCATTGTGCTGACCATACTAGAGCCCTGTCCAGCATGGGGCACTGTGCTGACCACTCTAGAGCCCTGTCCAGCATGGGGCATTGTGCTGACCACGCTAGAGCCCTGTCCAGCATGGGGCATTGTGCTGACCATACTAGAGCTCTGTCCAGCATGGGGCATTGTGCTGACCATACTAGAGCCCTGTGCAGCATGGGGCATTGTGCTGACCACACTAGAGCCCTGTCCAGCATGGGGCATTGTGCTGACCATACTAGAGCCCTGTCCAGCATGGGGCATTGTGCTGACCATACTAGAGCTCTGTCCAGCATGGGGCACTGTGCTGACCATACTAGAGCCGTGTCCAGCATGGGGCATTGTGCTGACCATACTAGAGCTCTGTCCAGCATGGGGCACTGTGCTGACCATACTGGAGCTCTGTCCAGCATGGGGCATTGTGCTGACTATACTAGAGCCCTGTCCAGCATGGGGCATTGTGCTGACCATACAAGAACCCTGTCCAGCATGGGGCATTGTGCTGACCATACTAGAGCTCTGTCCAGCATGGGGCACTGTGCTGACCATACTAGAGCTCTGTCCAGCATGGGGCATTGTGCTGACCATACTAGAGCCCTGTGCAGCATGGGGCATTGTGCTGACTATACTAGAGCTCTGTCCAGCATGGGGCACTGTGCTGACCATACTAGAGCCCTGTCCAGCATGGGGCATTGTGCTGACCACACTAGAGCCCTGTCCAGCATGGGGCACTGTGCTGACCACACTAGAGCCCTGTCCAGCATGGGGCATTGTGCTGATAATACTAGAGCTCTGTCCAACATGGGGCATTGTGATGACCATACTAGAGCCCTGTGCAGCATGGGGCATTGTGCTGACTATACTAGAGCCCTGTCCAGCATGGGGCATTGTGCTGACCATACTAGAGCTCTGTCCAGCATGGGGCACTGTGCTGACCATACTAGAGCTCTGTCCAGCATGGGGCATTGTGCTGACCATACTAGAGCCCTGTGCAGCATGGGGCATTGTGCTGACTATACTAGAGCCCTGTCCAGCATGGGGCATTGTGCTGACCATACTAGAGCTCTGTCCAGCATGGGGCATTGTGCTGACCATACTAGAGCTCTGTCCAGCATGGGGCATTGTGCTGACCATACTAGAGCCCTGTCCAGCATGGGGCACTGTGCTGACCATACTAGAGCCCTGTCCAGCATGGGGCATTGTGCTGACCATACTAGAGCTCTGTCCAGCATGGGGCATTGTGCTGACCATACTAGAGCCCTGTCCAGCATGGGGCACTATGCTGACCACTCTAGAGCCCTGTCCAGCATGGGGCACTGTGCTGACCATACTAGAGCCCTGTCCAGCATGGGGCACTGTGCTGACCATACTAGAGCTCTGTCCAGCATGGGGCATTGTGCTGACCATACTAGAGCCCTGTCCAGCATGGGGCACTGTGCTGACCATACTAGAGCTCTGTCCAGCATGGGGCATTGTCCTGATAATACTAGAGCTCTGTCCAGCATGGGGCATTGTGCTGACCATACTAGAGCCCTGTCTAGCATGGGGCATTGTGCTGATAATACGAGAGCTCTGTCCAGCATGGGGCACTGTGCTGACCATACTAGAGCTCTGTCCAGCATGGGGCATTGTGCTGACCATACTAGAGCTCTGTCCAGCATGGGGCATTGTGCTGACCATACTAGAGCTCTGTCCAGCATGGGGCATTGTGCTGACCATACTAGAGCTCTGTCCAGCATGGGGCATTGTGCTGACCATACTAGAGCTCTGCCCAGCATGGGGCACTGTGCTGACCATACTAGAGCCCTGTCCAGCATGGGGCATTGTGCTGACCATACTAGAGCTCTGTCCAGCATGGGGCATTGTGCTGACCACACTAGAGCTCTGTCCAGCATGGGGCATTGTGCTGATAATACTAGAGCCCTGTCCAGCATGGGGCATTGTGCTGACCATACTAGAGCCCTGTCCAGCATGGGGCACTGTGCTGACCACACTAGAGCCCTGTCCAGCATGGGGCATTGTGCTGACCATACTGGAGCATTGTCCAGCATGGGGCATTGTGCTGACCATACTAGAGCCCTGTCCAGCATGGGGCATTGTGCTGACCATACTAGAGCCCTGTCCAGCATGGGGCATTGTGCTGACCATACTAGAGCTCTGTCCAGCATGGGGCATTGTGCTGACCATACTAGAGCCCTGTCCAGCATGGGGCATTGTGCTGACCATACTAGAGCTCTGTCCAGCATGGGGCATTGTGCTGACCATACTAGAGCTCTGTCCAGCATGGGGCATTGTGCTGATAATACTAGAGCTCTGTCCAGCATGGGCACTGACCTGACCACACTAGAGCCCTGTCCAGCATGGGGCATTGTGCTGACCATACTAGAGCTCTGTCCAGCATGGGGCATTGTGCTGACCATACTAGAGCTCTGTCCAGCATGGGGCATTGTGCTGATAATACTAGAGCTCTGTCCAGCATGGGGCACTGTGCTGACCATACTAGAGCCCTGTCCAGCATGGGGCACTGTGCTGACCACACTAGAGCCCTGTCCAGCATGGGGCATTGTGCTTACCATACTGGAGCATTGTCCAGCATGGGGCATTGTGCTGACCATACTAGAGCTCTGTCCAGCATGGGGCATTGTGCTGACCATACTAGAGCTCTGTCCAGCATGGGGCATTGTGCTGACCATACTAGAGCTCTGTCCAGCATGGGGCACTGTGCTGACCACACTAGAGCCCTGTCCAGCATTGGGGCATTGTGCTGACCATACTGGAGCCCTGTCCAGCATGGGGCACTGTGCTGACCATACTAGAGCTCTGTCCCGCATGGGGCATTGTGCTGACCTTACTAGAGCTCTGTCCAGCATGGGGCATTGTGCTGATAATACTAGAGCTCTGTCCAGCATGGGGCACTGTGCTGACCATACTAGAGCCCTGTCCAGCATGGGGCATTGTGCTGATAATACTAGAGCTCTGTCCCACATGGGGCATTGTGCTGACCACACTAGAGCCCTGTCCAGCATGGAGCACTGTGCTGACCATACTGGAGCATTGTCCAGCATGGGGCATTGTGCTGACCATACTAGAGCTCTGTCCAGCATGGGGCATTGTGCTGACCATATTAGAGTTTTGTCCAGCTTGGGGCATTGTGCTGACCATACTAGAGCTCTGTCCAGCATGGGGCATTGTGCTGACCATACTAGAGCTCTGTCCAGCATGGGGCATTGTGCTGATAATACTAGAGCTCTGTCCAGCATGGGGCATTGTGCTGACCATACTAGAGCCCTGTCCAGCATGGGGCATTGTGCTGACCATACTAGAGCCCTGTCCAGCATGGGGCACTGTGCTGACCATATTAGAGTTTTGTCCAGCATGGGGCATTGTGCTGACCATACTAGAGCTCTGTCCAGCATGGGGCATTGTGCTGACCATACTAGAGCTCTGTCCAGCATGGGGCACTGTGCTGATAATACTAGAGCCCTGTCCAGCATGGGGCATTGTGCTGATAATACTAGAGCCCTGTCCAGCATGGGGCACTGTGCTGATAATACTAGAGCCCTGTCCAGCATGGGGCACTGTGCTGATAATACTAGAGCTCTGTCCAGCATGGGGCATTGTGCTGACCACACTGGAGCCCTGTCCAGCATGGGGCATTGTGCTGACCATACTGGAGCATTGTCCAGCATGGGGCATTGTGCTGACCATACTAGAGCCCTGTGAAGCATGGGGCATTGTGCTGACCATACTAGAGCCCTGTGCAGCATGGGGCATTGTGCTGACCATACTAGAGCCCTGTCCAGCATGGGGCATTGTGCTGACCATACTAGAGCACTGTCCAGCATGGGGCATTGTGCTGATAATACTAGAGCTCTGTCCAGCATGGGGCATTGTGCTGACCATACTAGAGCTCTGTCCAGCATGGGGCATTGTGCTGACCATACTAGAGCTCTGTCCAGCATGGGGCATTGTGCTGACCACACTAGAGCCCTGTCCAGCATGGGGCATTGTGCTGATAATACTAGAGCTCTGTCCAGCATGGGGCACTGTGCTGACCATACTAGAGCCCTGTCCAGCATGGGGCACTGTGCTGACCACACTAGAGCCCTGTCCAGCATGGGGCATTGGTCTGACCATAATGGAGCATTGTCCAGCATGGGGCATTGTGCTGACCATACTAGAGCTCTGTCCAGCATGGGGCATTGTGCTGACCATATTAGAGTTCTGTCCAGCATGGGGCATTGTGCTGACCATACTGGAGCTCTGTCCAGCATGGGGCATTGTGCTGACCATACTAGAGCTCTGTCCAGCATGGGGCATTGTGCTGACCATACTGGAGCCCTGTCCAGCATGGGGCACTGTGCTGACCATACTAGAGCTCTGTCCCGCATGGGACATTGTGCTGACCATACAAGAGCCCTGTCCAGCATGGGGCATTGTGCTGATAATACTAGAGCCCTGTCCAGCATGGGGCATTGTGCTGACCATACTAGAGCATTGTCCAGCATGGGGCATTGTGCTGACCATACTAGAGCCCTGTCCAGCATGGGGCATTGTGCTGACCATACTAGAGCCCTGTCCAGCATGGGGCATTGTGCTGACCATACTAGAGCCCTGTCCAGCATGGGGCACTGTGCTGACCATTTTGGAGCTCTGTCCAGGGTGGGGCATTTTGCTGACCATACTAGAGCATTGTCCACCATTGGGCACTGTGCTGACCACACGAGTGTACTGCCCACCATGGGACACTGTGCTGACCACACTAAAAGTGGCCGGCTGTGTGGTTCGCATCATTTTATGGGTCCCATCTTCTGCGCCCTCAGCACCAGTGGGTCTGTAGAGTTGAAAATCGTGGCTGGGAACAGATACAGAGAGAAAGAAATTCACTTTAAAAAGAGAATTGAGAAAAGATTGAAGGCATATTATTTGCAGAAATATGGGAAATGCACAAGAGAATGGGACTAATGGAGTGGTGAGGCCATGGAGGGATACAGACTCAAGAATGAGAATATTAAAATTAAGGTGCTGCCAGACCGGGAGCCAATGTAGATCAGTGAGCACAGGGGTGATGGGTGATCGGGATTTGGTGTGAGTTAAGATACAGGCAGCAGAGTTCTGGATGGGCTGTGGTTTATAGAGGTTTATAACTGGGAGGGTGACCAGGATAGATTCGGAATACTCAAGTGTGGATTTAACAAAGGCACATATGAGGGTTTATGCAGCAGATGGGCTGAGGCAGAAGTGGAGACGAGTGATATTACTCAGGTGGTAGTAGACAAGGTTGGTGATGGAGAGAATTTGGAGATGAACTCAAGTAAGGTAAAAATAGAACACAGAGGTTGTAAACTGTCTGGTTCAGCCTCAGGATCGGGTATGTGGTTCACAGATAGGGGATGGAGTTTGTGATGGAGACCAATGGACCAATGACACTGTCTTCTCTCTTCCCACAATTTACGTTCCAGAACAGTATTTCAGTAAACAGGGTTTACAGATCTCCTAGCTGGAAATAGTGACAGTATCAGCAGCAAAGAGGAGAGAGTAAATTACAAGAACTGAAATACCGTTAGCAGTGGTTTATACAGCTGATTTCTGGAGATAGAGATTCAGCAGAAATAACAACAGCAGCAAGGAGGGTAGAGAAAATTACAGGAGCAGTAATGCAGTTAAACATGGTTAATCAAGGTAATTACTGGAGATATTCACCGGGATTAACAACAGCAGCAAGGAGGGTAGAGTAAATTACAGGAATATAATACAGTTAAACATGGTTTAAGGAATAAATACCTGGAAACAGATACTAACCAGGGACACCAACAAGACCGAGGATGGGATAATAAATGTATTGAGCAATCCGAAGTGCGAGGTAGATGCGAAAGTTTAATGAGAACCGATCATAATGTGTAGAAAGATCGTGAAGTTCTGAGGATAAACTCTTGCTCATTGTTGTAACATTCCAATCTATTGTTCTCAGATTCTGACCCACTGTTCTCAGATTCTGACCCATTGTTCTCAGATTCTGACACATTGTTCTCAGACTCTGACCCATTGTTATCAGATTCTGACCCATTGTTCTCAGATTCTGACCCATTGTTCTCAGACTCTGACCCATTGTTCTCAGACTCTGACCCATTGTTCTCAGATTCTGACCCATTGTTCTCAGACTCTGACCCATTGTTATCAGATTCTGACCCATTGTTCTCAGATTCTGACCCATTGTTCTCAGACTCTGACCCATTGTTCTCAGACTCTGACCCATTGTTCTCAGACTCTGACCCATTGTTCTCAGATTCTGACCCATTGTTCTCAGACTCTGACCCATTGTTATCAGATTCTGACCCATTGTTCTCAGATTCTGACCCATTGTTCTCAGACTCTGACCCATTGTTCTCAGACTCTGACCCATTGTTCTCAGACTCTGACCCATTGTTCTCAGATTCTGACCCATTGTTCTCAGATTCTGACCCATTGTTCTCAGATTCTGACCCATTGTTCTCAGATTCTGACCCATTGTTCTCAGACTCTGACCCATTGTTCTCAGACTCTGACCCATTGTTCTCAGACTCTGACCCATTGTTCTCAGACTCTGACCCATTGTTCTCAGATTCTGACCCATTGTTCTCAGATTCTGACCCATTGTTCTCAGATTCTGACCCATTGTTCTCAGATTCTGACCCATTGTTCTCAGACTCTGACCCATTGTTCTCAGATTCTGACCCATTGTTCTCAGACTCTGACCCATTGTTCTCAGATTCTGACCCATTGTTCTCAGATTCTGACACATTGTTCTCAGACTCTGACCCATTGTTCTCAGATTCTGACCCATTGTTCTCAGATTCTGACCCATTGTTCTCAGATTCTGACACATTGTTCTCAGACTCTGACCCATTGTTCTCAGATTCTGACCCATTGTTCTCAGATTCTGACCCATTGTTCTCAGACTCTGACACATTGTTCTCAGATTCTGACCCATTGTTCTCAGATTCTGACCCATTGTTCTCAGACTCTGTCCCATTGTTCTCAGACTCTGACCCATTGTTCTCAGACTCTGACCCATTGTTCTCAGATTCTGACCCATTGTTCTCAGACTCTGACCCATTGTTCTCAGATTCTGACCCATTGTTCTCAGACTCTGACCCATTGTTCTCAGACTCTGACCCATTGTTCTCAGATTCTGATCTATGCTCTCCCTCTCTCTGGAGCCGCTGATCCCTGTGAGTGCCTGGCGTGATGCTCCCGCTGACAGTATGGGATAACACATCGAAAGGAGTCCCATATTAATAGAAGAGGGAAACCCTCCTGTGACACAATTCGGTCCATGGAGACTGACATTAATTACAGTCACTGAACAAACAGTTTCAGTTAACACCTTTCTATCCAACACCTTTTTGAACCACAATAAACTGGAACTCTTACCCAGTCTGAATGGATGTATAGGGGTTTCTGAGGGAAGGAATGCTGGAAATAGCAGAGGCACTGGCCAGAATCTTCCAATCCTCCTTGGATATGGGTGTGATGACAGAGGATTGGAGGATTGTAAATCTTACATCCTGTTTAAAAAAGGAGATATGCGATAAATGCTGTAATTACTGACCAGTCAGACTAGTGTCACGACTGGGGACATTTGTAGACGTGACAACCCAAGAGAAAAATACTTGTTGCTTGTAAAAACATTGGATAGTAAATGGTTCGCAACCTGGATATGCTAAAGACTATTGATGTCTGGCAAACAACAACAAAAACATCAATTTATATTTAGATATTGCCTTTAATGTTATAAAACATCCCAAGGTGCTTCACAGGAGCATTATGAAGCAAAGTGCGAACTGAGATACAACAGGAGATATTAAGTCAAAGGACCAACAGGTTAGCCAAAGAGGAAGGTTTCAAGGAATGTCTTAAAGGAGGAAAGTGAGATGGAGAGGTGCAGAGGCGGAGATGTGTAGGGAGGATACTGCAGCTTGGGCCCCGGCAGCTGAAGGCACTGTCGCCAGTGGTGCAGTGATTAAAATAACGGATGTAAAAGAGGCCAGAATTAGAGGAGCACAGATGTCTCGATGGGTTCTGGAGCTGGAGGAGATTACAGAGATAGGGAGGGGCGAGGCCATTGAGAGATATGACAACAAGGATGAGAATTTTAAAATCAAGATATTGCTTGACTGGGAGCCAATGTCGGTCAGTGAGATATAAACGGGACTTGGTGTGAGCTAAGACATGGGTAGCAGAGTTTTGGATGACCTCATGTTTACAGAGAGTAGATGTGGGAGATCAGCCAGGAGTGAGTTGGAATAGTCACATCGAGAGGTGACGAAGGCATGAATGAGGTTTCAGCAGCAGATGGGCTGAGACAGGGGTGAAGTCAGGCGATGTTACTGAGATGGCAATAGGCGGTTGTAATTCTACCCTGAAAATGAGGTTAAAGCTCATGTTGTGATGAAATGTGACACCAAGGATGTAAACATATTGTCTGAATCTCAGACTGTCACCAGGAAGAGGGATGGAATCAATAGCAAGGGAACAGAGTTGGAGTGGGGAGTTAAAACAATGGCTTCAGTCTTCCCAATATTTAACTGGAGGAAATTTCTGCTCATCCAGTACTGGATGTCGGATAATCAGTCTGATAATTTAACAACAGTGGAGGAATGGAGAGAGGTGGTGGTGAGGTAAACTTGATGGAATTATTTGATAAAACAATGGAGAGGGTTGATGTGGGTGGTGTGATTGAAGTTATACATATGGACTTTCAAAAGGTGTTCGATCAAGTGACATTCAATAGACAAATTAGGAAAACTGAACACTATGGATTAAACGTACAGTGACAGTGTGGATATAACATTGGCTAAGGAACAGTAAACAGAGAGAAGTGGTGAAAGGTTGTTGTTTAGACTCAATGGGAGTATACAGTGGTGTTCCCCTGGGCTCAATATTAGGACCACTGCTCTTTTTGCTCTTGGAAACCCAGGGTGGGTAGGGCAGAGGCCATTCCTCCTCTTTCTTTCCAGAGCTTTCACTCTCTCTGCAGCTTCTGCTCCATTTGTTGATCATGTTACAGACGCAGAGACACTGTAACTACAGTCCCCATTCATCGTACAGAGTTGTGTCACCAAGTCCTCTCTCCTCCCTGAATGTCTGCAGCAGCTCATAACACAACCTCCAGAAAACCATCCACAGCACCTCCACTAACTTTGTAATAACAGAAGTAAGTCAAAAGCCCCTCACCTGCAAGTTGGACGCCTGGGCCTTTTAACTAACACTAGAGGGGGATCCTCGTGCTGCTGAATGTATGTTCAGCTGAGAGTGACTAACACAGGTGGTCAGTATACATGCAAGGACCAAGTATCAAAGACGTACATCAAAGTTGCTGAAATGGCTGATCGACTTCATATTCAGACCTCTCCTCACACTACAGACACACACACGTTACACCGACACGAGCACCCCGGCCAGCCTGGGTGTCCTGTACAATGTGCTGGATGTGACCGGCAGTGCAGCTCACACCATTTTATGGATCCAAGCTTCCACAGCATGAGTGCAGCAGGAGAGATGAAATGTGTGGTCAGGAAAACCACACTGTGGCTGTCTGGATACAAAATTGTCTGGCCCATAGAAGACAGAGGGTGTTAGTAGATGGAAAGTATTCAGCATGGAGCTCGGTGACCAGTGGTGTTCTGCAGGGATCTGTTCTGGGACCTCTGCTCTTTGTGATTTTTATAAATGACTTGGATGAGGAAGTGGAAGGCTGGGTTAGCAAGTTTGCCGATGACACGAAGGTTGCTAGAGTTGTGGATAGTGTGGAAGGCTGTTGTAGGTTGCAACGGGACATTGACAGGATGCAGAGCTGGGCTGAGAAGTGGCAGATGGAGTTCAACCTGGAAAAGTGTGAAGTGATTCATTTTGGGAGGTCGAATTTGAATGCAGAATACAGGCTTAAAGACAGGGTTTTTGGTAGTGTGGAGGAACAGAGGGATCTTGGGGTCCATGTCCAGAGATCGCTCAAAGTTGCCACCCAAGTTGATAGGGTTGTTAAGAAGGCGTATGGTGTGTTGGCTTTCATTAACAGGGGGATTGAGTTTAAGGGCTGCGAGGTTATGCTGCAGCTCTATAAGGCCCTGGTTCGACCGCACTTGGAATATTGTGTTCAGTTCTGGTCGCCTCATTATAGGAAGGGTATGGAAGCTTTAGAGAGGGTGCAGAGGAGATTTACCAGGATGCTGCCTGGACTGGAGGGCATGTCTTATGAAGAAAGATTGAGGGAGCTAGGGCTTTTCTCATTGGAGCGAATAAGGATGAGAGGTGACTTGATAGAGGGGTACAAGATGATGAGAGGCATAGATAGAGTGGATAGCCAGAGACTTTTTCCCAGGTGGAAAGGGCTATCACTAGTGGGCATAATTTTAAGGTGACTGGAGGAAGGTTTCAGGGAATGTCAGAGGTAGGTTCTTTACACCGAGAGTGGTGGGTGCGTGGAATGCGCTGCCAGTGGTGGTAGTAGAAGCAGATACATTAGGGAAATTTAAGCGACTCTTGGATCGGTACATGGATGATAGGAGAATGAAGGGTAGGTAGTTAGTTTGATCTTAGAGTAGGTTAAATGTTCGGCACAACATCGTGGGCCGAAGGGCCTGTACTGTGCTGTACTGTTCTATGCTCTATGTTCTATGTTATATGACGAGAGGCAGAGGGAAAGAAACTCACTTTTAAGCCGGAATTGGAAAAAAGATTTTTAAGAGGAACAAGTTTCAGGAACATTGGAAATGAACAGGGGATTGGGATAATCAGAGGGGTGAGGACATGGAGGGATTTGAGCACATGAGTGAGAATATTAAAATTGAGGTGTTACTGGACCAAGAGCCAATGTAGGTCAGTGAGCACAGGGATGTTGGGTGAACAGAATTTGGTGCAAATTAGAAGATGGCAGCAGAGTTTTGGATGACCACAGGTTACAGAGAGTAGGATGTGGGAGACCAGCCAGGAGTGTGTTAGAATAGTCAAGTCTCGAGATAAAAAAGGCATGGATGAGGTTTTTAGCAGCAGATGAATTGAGCTCTCTCTCTCTCGTTCTTTCTCTCTCTGTCGGCCTCATTTGCTCTGTCCCACACTCAGAATCTTATAAGTTTCAATCAAGTCGCCTCTTACTCTTCTAAACTCCAGCTGACATAAGCCTAGCCTGTCCAGCCTTTCCTCATTAGAGAACACCCCCATTCCAGGCATTAGTCTAGTAAACCATCTCTGAACTGCTTCGAATGCAT
This sequence comes from Heterodontus francisci, assembly GCF_036365525.1. Taxonomy (NCBI): domain Eukaryota; kingdom Metazoa; phylum Chordata; class Chondrichthyes; order Heterodontiformes; family Heterodontidae; genus Heterodontus; species Heterodontus francisci. The sequence goes on from NW_027140336.1 coordinate 1,003,916, forward strand.
TTCCACCTGTCCTTAAATGAGGAGACCAATACTGTACACAGTATTCCAGAAGTGGTCTCCCTATATAACTGAAACATAACCTCCCTACATTTGTATTCAATTCCTCCTGCATTGGACGATAACATTCTATTAGTTTTCCTAATGACTTGCAATACCTACATATTAACCTTTTACAATTCATGCACAAGGACTCTCAGTTCCCCCTGGATGGTAGAGCTCTGAAATCTCTCACCATTGTGATTATATGCTTAATTTTTATTCTTCCTGCCAAAATGGACAATTTCATATTTTCCCACATTATACTCCATTTACCAGATCTTTGCCCAATCACTCAATCTATCTACCCCTTTGTGGTTCACTTGTGTCCACGTCACAACATACTGTCTGACCGACGTTTCTGTCATCAGCAAATTTAGCAAACATACCTTTGGCCCCTTCATCCAAGTGATTTATATAAATTGTAAAGAGCTAAGGCACCCGCACTGATCCCTGTGACACACCACTCGTTACATCTTGCCAAACAGAAAATGATCCATTTAAGCCTGCTCTCTGTTTCCTGTTAGCTAGCCAATCTTCTATCCAAGCCAATAGGTTGCCCACTACACCATGAGCTTTTATATTCCGCAATGAACTTTGATGTGGCACATTATGAAATCCCTTCTGGAAATCTAAGTATAGTACATCCACCAGTTCCCCTTTATCCACAGCACCTGTTACTTCTTCAAAGAACTTCAATAAATTGGTTGAACATGGTTTCCGTTTCACAAAAGCATGTTGACTCTGCCTGATCACCTTGAATTATTCTGTGTGTCCTGCTATAACGTCTTTAATAATAGCTTCTTACATTTGATCCATAGCCAGAAAGCCTTTCTCACCTGCCACAGGCCGTATGTCCACTATGTCTATTCTGATTTTGTGCTGTATTTGAACTGTTACTCCTCAATAAACTGCTTGTGACCCTTCGATCTCCTTTTGGTTAAGCTGTGACCCTGGATCAGATCTTACATTGGTGTAGGAGAGGGAACACAGCTCATGTCAAAGTCCTGCCTCCCTTTTATATGATCCTGTATAATGGACAGGGAATACTGGGCAGTAATGTGCTCAAAGGTTATCAGCAGTAATTGATTATCCCTATATTTGTATATTGTAGAACATTAAAACATACCCCTACTCTGGTGTCCAGTGCACCCTCAATATTCATGATTAAAATATCAGAGGAGTGGGAACCAGACAGCTCTGATCACCCTGAGGTACAGGCGATTCTCGAGTCCGTGTCGAGTGTATCCACAACCCATAAAGATAACTGTGCAAACATGAGCAGACCGGAAGAAATTAACTGACCATTGCATGATCCATGAAGCAGTATTCTTACCGAGCTGAGATTATATCATACATTCCAGACACTATCATGTCATTGTTATACCAGGGTGTAGTTCACGAAGCCATGTTCCCTTCTAACTGCCCGATTTGACTGGTTGGAAAGCCGGATGGCAGTTGGTGACTGACTATTGACCACCACAAACTCAATTCAGTCAACCCTGCGTGAACCCGGTTGTCTGATAGACACCCACCCTACTCTCCCGGATTCTCAGTGGCAGGGCTGTCTTCTCTACCCTGGATATCTCTAATGTTTATTGGAGTATCTCAGTAAAACTAGAGAAACAAATTAAATTCATATTCACTTCTGAGGACCAGAGGTACTCCTGGACATGTCTGTCACAAGGGGTTCCACAATAACCCCACTATTTTCAACAAACGTGTAGCCGGGTCCCTTCTGAGCTTTTCACAGTCTTCCTGCTCGCTGCAATATGTCGATGATCTTCTCATCACCGTGTCCACACATTTAACCCTTTTACAGGAACTACTGCAGTGACTTTGGGAGCTGGACTAAAAGAACATCCACGTAAGGCCCAGCTGGTGCAAGACCGTGTCACCTTTCTACGTGCCCAGGTCAGATCATCCTGCATCAGCCCACACCAGCGTCAGGCCGAGACCATCCAGTGTCTACCCCTGTTCACCTCAAAGTCCTGCCCTGTGTCCTATCCTCAGGCTGGTGGGGTATCAGTGGACCCTCATCCAGTATCTACCCCTGTCCACCTCAAAGACTACCCTGTGTCCTATCCTCAGGCTGGCAGGGTATCAGTGGACCCTCATCCCTCGATTTGCAGAGACTGTGACTCCTCTTTACGAACTAACTAATGGTGATGATGACCAGATTTAACCTGGTTGGACTGAAGAGAGCATAGAAGCAGCAACACAATTGAAGAAATATGTCGCCCAGGCAACGTGTCTTATCTCACCTAACCCTGACAAGACTTTCAACATGGAGGTGGTGGACACAGTGAAAAGCCTGACTGCTGTCCTATGTAGAGAAAACGAGGAGAAATTACTCCCCATTGTTAATGACTCCAGAATTGTCAGTGGGACTGAACTGATTTATTCTGTTTGTGAAGGACATTTGTTAACCACGTTCTGGGGCATCAAACATTTCACTTACATCACGGGGTTCTCCAGGGTGATACTGCCCAGTCCATTATAAACTTTCCCAGTATAGGGCGGCACAGTGGTGCAGTGGTTGGCACCGCAGCCTCACAGCTCCAGTGACCCGGGTTCAATTCTAGGTACTGCCTGTGTGGAGTTTGCCAGTTCTCCCTGTGTTTGCGTGGGTTTCCTCCGGGTGCTCCGGTTTCTACCCACATGCCAAAGACTTGCAGGTTGATCGGTAAATTGGCCATTAGCAATTGCCTGTAGTATAGGTAGGTGGTAAGGAAACATAGGGACAGGTGGGGATGTGGTAGGAATATGGAATTAGTGTAGGATTAGTATAAACGGGTGGTTGATGGTCCGCACAGACTCGGTGGGCCGAAGGGCCTGTTTCAGTGCTGTATCTCTAAAACTAAACTAAAAGTAGTAATAGTATTCCCCTGTCAGAGAGTCGTAGAGTCATAGTCATTTCAGCACAGAATTAGGCCATTCTGCTCATCGAGTCCATGCCAGCTCTTTGTCGATAAATCCAGCCAGTCTCATTCCCCAGCTCTGACTCCATATTCCTGCAAGTTTATTTGCATCAAGTGTTCATCCAATATCCTTTTGAAATAATTCACCATCTCTGCTTCCACCACCCTCGTAGGCAATGATTTCCAGGCCATTACCACTCGTTGTGTAAAAATGTTGTTCATCACATCCCCCTTAACTCCAGCCCTCAATCTTAACTCTAGTCCTTGTACCATCGGCTAATGGGAACATCTTTTCCTGTCTACCTTATCCAAACAGGTCATCATCTTGTATACATGTATCAAATCTCCCCTCAATCTCCTTTACTCCAAGGAAGACAATCCCAGCTTTTACAGACTATATTGTACTGAAAATCCTCCATCTCTGGAACCATTAAAGTAAACCTCTTCGACACCCAGTCAATGACCCTCACATCCTTCCTAAAGTGTGGTGAACAGAACTGGATGCAGTACTCCAGTTGGGGCCTAACCAGAGCTTCATAAAGTTACAGCATAACTTTCCTTCTTCTGAACTCACCACCTCTATCTATGAAGCCCAAGATCCCATATGCTTTACTGACGACTCTCTCAATATATCCTGCCACCTTCAGGGATCCATGTGCATGAACCCCATGTCCCTTTGTCTCTGCACACTCTTTCGAACTTTACCATTAAGTGTATATTGCCTCTCCCTGTTACTTCTGATAAAATGCATCACTTGACACTTATCTGTATTAAATTCCATTTGCCTCTCGTCTGCCCATTCTGCTAGCCTATCTCTGTCCTCTGACATCGATTGGTATCAACCTCAATGCCTGCCCCGCCTCCAAGTTTGGTATCACCTGCAAATTTTGAAATGTTTCTCTGTAAGCCATTATCCAAATCATTTATACATATCAGAATAAAACAGTGTTCCTAGCACTAACCCTTGGGGAACACAACTGTCTATTTTTCTCCAGTTTGAATACCAACTATTTACCGCAACTCACTGTTTTCTGTCATTAAGTCAGTTTTATATCCAAGCGGACACTGACCTTCCTTTTCCATCAGCATCAATTAACTGTCCAATTCTCACAAACTGATTGTGAAATAAAGTACAAATTCAGCTTAAAATTAAGTGAAATGCTAAATGTAAAATTAACAAATTGTTGGAAAGAGATCGACTCTTAGACCACTTAAAATTCAATCACTCGTTAACTTTACTGCATTTCGTACTCTGTCCAAGCAGGATTCCATAAAACTGGACTCAGTGCAGCTTATTGCATTTAGGGTTTGGGGAGAGAATTCAAAAGCTTAGGGATGAGACCAGAAAGTGCTGGAAATACTCAGCAGGTCTGGCAGCATCTGTGTAGAGAGAAACAGAGTTAATGTTTCCGGTCTCTGACCCTTCATCAGAACTGGTAAACGTTAGGAATGTAACAGTCTGTAATTTAATCTATCCCCTCTCTGTCCCAGCACAGTCCTTCCTTCTTGTTCTTCTTCCCCCTTCCCCTCTTTCACTTGCTCAAAGACTGTTACATTTCTAACGTTTACCAGTTCTGATGAAGGGGCACAGATCTGAAATATTAACTCTGTTTCTCTCTGCACAGATGCTGCCAGACCAACTGAGTATTTCCAGTGTTCAGCATCCGCAATATTTTGCTTTTATTTTAGTGTTTAATTCACTGACATTTATCTTCCAGGAATTCCTCCCTGGAAGTTCTGCTCTACTCTTCCAGAGCGTAGGGCCTCGGCAGCTGAAGGCAGGACCACCAATGGTAGAGCAATTAAACTCGGAGATGCTCAAGAGGCCAGAAATAGATGAGTGCAGATATCTCGGAGGGTTGTCGGGCTGGAGGAGATTACAGAGATAAGGAGGAGTGAGATAATGAAGGATTTGAAAAGAAGGCTGAGAGTTTTAAAATTGAGGTGTTGCTGACCAGGAGCCAATGTAGGTCAGTGAGTCCAGGGGGTAATGGGTGAACAGGACTTGGTGTGAGTTAGGACATGGGCAGCAGTGCATTGGATCACCTCAGGGTTATGGAGAGTAGAATGTGGGAGACCAGCCAGGAGTGTGTTGGACTAGTCGAGTCTACAGGTAACACAGGCAAGGGGGACTGTTTCATCAGCAGAAGAGCTGAGAGAGGGGCAAAGTTGGGTGATGATACGGAAGTGTAAGTAGGCTGTTTTAGTAATATTTAGCAGGAAGCTCGTCGCAGCGTCAACTATGAAACCAGGTTGTGAACAGTTTGCTTTAGTTTCAGACAGTTGCCAAGGAGAGAGATCCAGTCTGTAGCTAGGAAACTTTTGACGTGGGGTTTGAAAACAACGGCAGCAGTCTTCCTAATATTTACTTGGCATGGCAGATGTGTGAGGAGATACATTGTCAGAAGATTTGATATATATTATCCGTTCATGGGATGTGGGTGTCGTTGACTAGGGCAGCATTTATTGCCCATCCATAATTGCCCTTGAGAAGGTGATGGTGAGCTGCATGCAAAGAACAAAGAACATAGAAAATTACAGCACATGAACAGGCCCTTCGGCCCTCCAAGCCTACGCCGATCCAAATCCTCTATCTAAACCTGTCGCCTATTTTCTAAGGGTCTGTATCTCTTTACTTCCTGCCCATTCATGTATCTGTCTAGATACATCTGAAAAGACGCTATCGTGCCCGAGTCTACCACCTCCACTGGCAATGCGTTCCAGGCACCCACCACCCTCTGCATAAAGAACTTTCCACGCATATCCCCCCTAAACTTTCCCCTCTCACTTTGAACTCGTGTCCCCTTGTAAGTGAATCCCCCACTCTGGGAAAAAGCTTCTTGCTATCCACCCTGTCTCTCCCTCTCATGATTTTGTACACCTCAATCAGGTCCCCCCTCAACCTCCGTCTTTCTAATGAAAATAATCCTAATCTACTCAACCTCTCTTCATAGCTAGCGCCCTCCATACCAGGCAACATCCTGGTGAACCTCCTCTGCACCCTCTCCAAAGCATCCACATCCTTTTGGTAATGTGGCGACCAGAACTGCACGCAGTATTCCAAATGTGGCCGAACCAAAGTCCTATACAACTGTAACATGACCTGCCAACTCTTGTACTCAATACCCCGTCCGATGAAGGAAAGCATGCCGTATGCCTTCTTGACACTCTATTGACCTGCGTTGCCACCTTCAGGGAACAGTGGACCTGAACACCCAAATCTCTCTGTACATCAATTTTCCCCAGGACTTTTCCATTTACTGTATAGTTCACTCTTGAATTGGATCTTCCAAAATGCATCACCTCGCATTTGCCCTGATTGAACTCCATCTGCCATTTATCTGCCCAACTCACCAGTCTATCTATATTCTGCTGTATTCTCTGACAGTCCCCTTCACTATCTGCTACTCCACCAATCTTAGTGTCGTCTGCAAACTTGCGAATCAGACCTCCTATACTTTCCTCCAAATCATTTATGTATATCACAAACAACAGTGGTCCCAGCACGGATCCCTGTGGAACACCACTGGTCACACGTCTCCATTTTGAGAAACTCCCTTTCACTGCTACTCTCTGTCTCCTGTTGCCCAGCCAGTTCTTTATCCATCTAGCTAGTACACCCTGGGCACCATGCGACTTCACTTTCTCCATCAGCCTACCATGGGGAACCTTATCAAACGCCTTACTGAAGTCCATGTATATGACATCTACAGCCCTTCCCTCATCCATCAACTTTGTCACTTCCTCAAAGAATTCTATTAAGTTGGTAAGACATGACCTTCCCTGCACAAAACCATGTTGCCTATCACTGATAAGCCCATTTTCTTCCGGATGAATGACCAGGGATAATACAAGCTGAATGGCACAACTTTAAAGCTATTGAGAGTAACAGAGAGACCTGAGGTGTTTGTATGCAATCTTTGAAAGTAGCTGGACAGGTTAACAAACAGTTCACAAAGCAAATAGATTACTCGGCTTGATTAATAGAGACACAGAGTAGACTGGCCAGGATATTGTGTAAACCCTATAGAAAAGACTAGTCCGGCTCCATCTGGAGTATTGTGTCCAATACTGGAAACCACACTTTAGGAAGGACATGAAACATTGGAGAGGGGACAGAAGAGTTTTACTGGAACTTTTCCAGGGATGAGGGATTACAGTTATGTAGCTGCGATTGTTTTCCTTGGAGCAGGGACATTTGCAAGGTGATCAGATAGGGATATTTAACATCATGAAGGGTTTATGTAAATTATATAATGTTTCTAATGTATGAGGGGCCATTAACCAGAGGACATAGATTTATGGTGATTGGAACAAAGAAGCAGAGTTGACATGGGGATTATTGTAATGCAATTTTTGTTTCGGATTTGCAAATTATTGTATGATAGGCTGAAGGATACAGATTCAAAAGTAGGTTCAAAAAGTGATTTGGTTAGATATTAAGGGGAAAAGTTCAAGGATCTGGGAAAGATCCAGGGTGTGGAACTCACTGGAAACTCATCGAAAGAGCCAGCATAGACTTCATAGACCAAATGACCCCCTTCCATGCAATGCTATTATATGTTTCTATGACTTTTCCTGCCTGTACTTTTACAATTTTCCTATCGTTTCAAAAGGTGTTTGATAAAGTACTATATAACAGCCGTGTGACCCAATTAGAAACACATGGGATTAAAGGGCCAAAGTCAGCCGAGGCACAGTTTGTAGCTCTCTCCACTTTCAGTCACAAGCTTCCAGGATCAAGTGTCATGAAATGACTTTTTCACAAGAATCAAGGCTGACAGTGCAGCGACAGTACTGAGGGAGTATTGCGCTATCAGATGAGCAGTCTTTCGAATGAAACGTTAAACCAAGGCCCCATCTGCCCTCTCAGGTGGATGCTAATGATCCTGTGGGATTATTTAGCAGCAGATCAGGGGATTTATTCCCTGTGGCCTGGACAATATTTATCCATCAAGCAACATCATAAAAACAGATCTGGTCATTATCACATTGCTGCTTGTGGGATCTTGCTGTGCGAAAATTGGCTGCCCTTTTTCCGACAGTACAAGAGTGAGTAGGCATTATAAGTATACGTTGATTGTAAATCGCTTTGGAACATGCAGTAGTCATGAAAGGCGCTACATAAATGGAAGTCCTTTATTTTCTTTTTCAATCCCAGCATGCAAGAAATTAGTTAGGTGACAGGTATCAGAGAGTAGGGAATAATGGCTGCTTTCCCTGGTGTTGCATGCCAATGCAGTGGGCTTGTGTACAGAGGGGGTAATGTTCAAGTTTTCAGATGGAAGTAAACTCAGAAATGTTAATAAACAGTGAGAAGGATAGTAACAGACTTCAGCAGGACAGCGACTGACTGATGAAATATTGCAGGAACATGGCAGATGGAATTTAACACATTGAAATGTGAAGTGAGACATTTGGGTAGGAAGTATGAGAAGAAAAAATATAAAATAAATGATACCATTATCGAGTGAGTGCATGATTAGAGAGACCTAGGGTGTAAACACACAGATCTTAGATAGCAGCATGCAGTGTCCTTGGTGTTAGAGAGAGAGACACAGAGTAATAAAACTCAGGAGGAAATGCTGATATTTATACATCATTGGTTAGGTCCCAGATGGAGAATTGTGTCCAATTCTGATCACCACACATTGGTAAGGATGTCAAGGACGTAGTGAAGATACAGAGGTGAATTACTAGAATGGTACCAGGGATCTGCGAATACAGTTACGTGGATAGATTCGAAAAGCTGGGATTGTTCTCATTAGAGCAGTGATAGGTAAGGGGAGATTTGATATAAAATTCAAAATTATGAAGGGTTTTGATAAGGTAATCAATGTGAAACTGTTTCCAGTGTCAGAAACAGGGTTGGCGCAGTGGCGCAGTGGTAAGCATTGCAGCCTCATATTATGGGTACTGCCTGTGTGGAGTTTGTGGTTTTCCTCCCTCAGCCAAAAGTCTTGCAGGTTGATAGGTAAATTGGCCATTATAAATTGCCCCTAGTATAGGTAGGTGGTCGGGGAATATAGGGACAGGTGAGGATGTGGTAGGAATATGGGATTAGTGCAGGATTAGTGTAAATGGGTGGTTAATGGTCGGCACAGACTCGGTGGGCCGAAGGGTCTGATCGAGTGATGTATTTCTAAATCCAGAAATCTAAAGTTCAGTATTAAGAAGACACAGACTGAAGGTAATTGACAAAAAAACCAGAGGTGAAATGAGGAGAATTTTCTTCCACAGCGAGTTGTTGGGATCTGGAATTCATTGGCTGAAAACATGGTGGAAGCAGATTCAATAATATCATTCAAAAGGCAATTTAGCAAATACTTGAAAAGGAAAAGAAAAACAGGAGTCTGGGGAAAGAGGAGGAAAGAGGAACTAATTAGATGGCTCTTTCGAAGAGACAGCACTGACACAAAGGGCCGAATAGCCTTCTTCTGTGCTGCATCAATCTCTTATTTTATGAGCAAGAGAAAGTGAGTGAAGAGAGAGAGAAAGACAGAGTGTGAGAAAGTTTGAAAGAGAGAACAGCAAATAGAAATAGAGAGTACGTCGTGTTTTTGGGCAGAGGGATCATGATCTGCCCGTGCCCGTTCCTGTTGAGGCAGGTGACGAACACACTTCCTGCTGCCTCCTCATTTCCATGAATTCTACGTGCCACCCCGGGTAACCCGCGCTGCTGTCTGTCTGGATGCTTAACAGGGCCTTAAAGGTGTGTGAGGCTGACACATGTTTCAGCCAGGTTCAGCTTTTAAACGCAGTCTGTCCCTCTTAAAGAGAAGATGCACTGATTCACTGGAGGCTGCTGGTGCTCACTGTGAATTCTGCAATTGGAGACAAGGTAAATAGCACCCTGCAACAGAGGTTTCTGCGGTTCACGGATGTGGGGATGGATGTCTTAGTTACGAAGGGTGACAGGAGGAGAGAGGCTCTGTTTCCGTGTGGTGGGGTGGAGACTCCCAAGGAACGTCCTCGGAAGCGAATCCGGGAAGGTGGCCAGGGAGGTCAATGCAAGAATTCTCGCCACGAGAATCTGGCAGCAGAGCCAGAAGAAGTTTAATGAGCTCATACGGGTGGTCAATGTCATTGAATTAATCTCCAAATGACATCTCCTACCCCCAACATCACCAACCTCTCACACTGCTCAATACACCACACCCCCATCACTCACCCATCAGCAGTCCCTAACACTCAGGACTCACACCTAACATTCATATACTCCACCTCACCCTCACACACCTTGTACTGATAGCAGCCTCACACCCACCTCTCACTGCCTCTCACTGCCTCCAATTACCTACAGCTATTCAGCTATGGCAGGCACATCATCAAAACACAGTGTAAAACAATCATTAATATTCTGCCTTCTTTCTTGCAGGACAAGGTGACCCATATTCACAGGGAGCAGCAAGTGAACCGGCGAGTGACCAGGTATTCCTTCAACCCCTGAGCTTGAGGGAGGAGATGATTCTTCACATCATGGGACCGGCTGTGACAGAGCCCGTGGCCTCCGGCATCACCAAGAGCATTCAGGATGATGCTATGTTCCTGTCTTATGCCCCTTCTTAACTCCCACCTCCCCCCGCATCCTGCTGCAACAGGATATCGACAATCCAGCAGAATTAACAGAGAAATGGCAGGTGGAATTTAGTACAGAGGAGTGTGAGGTGATGCCTTTTGCCAGAAGGAATAGGAAGGCAATATAGACTTAATGACACAGTTCTGAACATTGTGCAGGAGCAGACGGATCTTGGATCCATATGCATTTATCATTGCAGGTGGCAGGACATATTAGGAGAGTGTTTAGCAAAACATATCAGATCTTGGAGGCAAGGATACAAAAGCAGGGAAACATAGAAACATAGAAAATAGGAGCAGAAGTAGGCCATTCGGTCCTTCGAGCCTGCTGCGGCATTTGTTATGATCATCGCTGATCATCCAACTCAGTAATCTTTTCCCGTCATATCCTTTGATCCCTTTAGAACCAAGAGCTATATCTAACTCCTTCTTAAAAACATACAATGTTTTGGCCTCGACTGCTCCCTGTGGTAGCGAATTCCACAGGCTCACCACTCTCCCGGTGAAGACGTTTCTCCTCATCTCAGTCCTGAAAGGTTTACCCCTTATCCTTAGACTGTTACCCCTGGTTCTGGACACCCCAACATCGGGAACATCCTTCCTGCATCTAGTCTATCCAGACTGATTAAAATTCTGCAGGTTTCTATGAGATCCCTCCCTCACTCTTCTGAACTCCAGCGAATATAATCCTAACCGACTCAATTTCTCCTCATACATCAGTCCCGCCATTCCAGGAATGAGTCTGGTAAACCTTCGCTGCACTCCTTCTATTGCAAGAACCTTCTTCCTCATATATGGAGACCAGAACTGAACACAATATTCCAGATGTGACCTCACCAAGGCTCTGTATAATTGCAGCAAGACATCCCTGCTCCTGTACACGAATCCTCTCGTTATAAAGGCCAGCGTACCATTTGCCTTTTTACCGCCTGTTGCACCCGCATGTTTACCTTCAGCAACTCGTGTATGAGAACATCAATAATTCCCTTCTCTCAGTTTATACCAGTTCTGATAATAATCTGCCTTCCTGATTTTGCTACCAAAGTGGATAACCTCACATTTGCCCACAATTATATTGCATCTTCCATGCATTTGCCCACTCACTCAACTTGCCCAAATCACACTGACGCCTCTATGCATCCTCCTGACAACTCACCCTCCCACCCAATTTTATGTCATCTGAAAATGTCGAGATATTACATTTAAATCCCTCATCTAAATCATTAATATATATTGTGCGTAGCTGGAGTCCTAGCACCGATCCCTGTGGTACCCACTGTTCACGTTCTGCCATTCAGAAAAAGACCCATTTGTTCCTACTCTTTGTTTCCTGTCTGGCAACCAATTTTCTATCCATCACAATAAACTACCCCCAATCCCATCTGCTTTAATTTTACACTCTAATCTCTTATATGGTACTTTGTCAAAAGCCTTCTGAATGTCCAAATAAACCATATCCACTGGCTCCCCCTCATCAACTCTACTAGTTACATCATCGAAGAATTCCAGTAGATTTGACAAGCATGATTTCATTTTCGTAAATTCATGATGACTTTGTCCAATTCTACCACTGTTCTCCAAGTGCTCTGCTATAAAATCTCTGATAATGGCTCCAGGATTTTCCCCACTTTCGACGTCAGGCTCATTGGTCTATAATTCCCTGTTTTCTCTATATATCCCTTTTTAAATAGTGGGGTTACATGAGCTACCGTCCAATCTGTAGGAACTGTTCCAGAGTCCATGGAATCTAGGAAGATGTCCACCAGTGCATCCACTATTTCGAGGGTCACTTCCTGAATTATTCTTGGATTAAGATTATCAGGCCCAACACCATTTCTCTACTAATACTGATGTATTTAACTTCCTATCTCTCACTAAACCCTGTGTTCCCCAACATTGCTGGTATGATATTTGTGTCCTCCTTTGTGAAGACAGAATCAAAGTATGCACTTAGATGGTCAGCCATTTCTTTGTTCCGCATAATAAATTCCCCTGTTTCTGAGTGTAAGGGACCTACATTTGTCTTCACCAATTGTTTTCTCTTCACATACCTATAGAAACTTTTACAGTCAGTTTTTATGCCCACACAAGCTTACTCTCGTACTCTATTTGCTGCTTCTTAATCAATCCCGATGTCCTCCTTTGCTGAATTCAAAACTGCTCCCAATATTCAGGTCTGTTGTATTTTTTTTCCCTGGAGAATTTGTGTGCCTCTTCCTTGGATCTAATGTTATCTCTAATTTCCCTTGCAAGCCATAATTTGGCTACCTTTCCCTTTTTTTTTCTTTTGTGCCAGGTATGCTGTTATAGATGCTACACTGAAACTTTGTAATGCTTTGGTTAGACTCGAACTGGAGAGCTCTGTCCAGTTCTAATCACCACACTTTAGGAAGGATGTAAAGGTCCTTGAGAGAGTGCAGTGGAGATTTACCAGAATGGTTTGAGGGATAGGGGGTTTAGTTACAAGGTCAGTTTGGAGAAGCTGGATTTGTTGTCCCTGGAGCAATGGGGATTGAGATAGATTTGATAGAGGTGTACACGATTATTATAAGCTTAGATAAGATATTGAAGGAAAAGCTGTTCCCGTGATGAAACACGGACTAGGGGTCACAAATGGAACATTTTGGATAAGAGATGCAGGTGGAATATGAGGAAGAACTTTTTAACACAGTGGATGGTAACGATCTCTAACTCACTGCCCATGAGAGTGGTGGAAGCCGAGACAATCAATGACTTCAAAAGGAAACTGGGTGGAACCTGAAGGAAATGCACTTGCAGGGCTACGGGGATTGAGCAGGGGATTGAGACTGACTGGATTGTTCCACATAGAACCGAAAATGATGGGCGAATGGCCTCCTTATGTGTCGTAAATGACGCTGTGACTCCATCAATCTCTACTAATCTATACTGGATATGTCTCCTGCTCCTGCCTGGAAATATCCAAATACATAGAGTTTCAATGAAACTGTGATCTTAACGTCCACTGACAGCTCCGTCCTCACTCTGGTGTGAGGCTCCATGTGTTGCAGGAGGTGACACCGCTCTGTGAATAACTCCTTTTTGAATCAGAGTCACCTCACACACTGCTCCTGGTGAATGTAAGGTACGGGAAGTGCTCTTGGAAAACCCAGGGTGGGTAGGGTAAAGCCCCTTCCTCCTCCCTCTTTAGAGAGCGTCCCCTCTCAACATCCTCTGCTCCATTTGTTGGTCATGTTACAGACCCAGAGATACTGCAACTACAGTCCCCATACCTCGTCCAGAGTTGGGTCACCAAATCCTCTGTCCTCCCTGAATGTCTGCAGCAGCTCACAACACAACCTCCAGAAAACCATCCACAGCACCTCCACTAAATTTACAATAGCAAAAGTAAGTCAAAAGCCCCTCACCTGTAAGTTGGATGTCTGGTCCTTTTAAATAACACTAGAGGGGCTCCTCGTGCTGCTGAATATATGTTCAGCTGAGAATGACTTACACAGGTGGTCAGTGGACATGCACAGGCCAAGTTTCAAAGACATATATCAAAGCTGCTGCAATGGCTGAGTGGCACCATATTCAGACCCTTCCTCACACTACCAGCACATGCTTGATAAACCCGGGCTAAATCCCTGTCCAGCACTAAATCCCTGTCCAGCATGGAGCACTGCAAGTGACCGGCAGCTCAGCTCATACCATTTTATGGATCCAAGCGTCCATGACGTTGGGCCCTGTGGCGCTGTGGAGCTGAAAATCGTGGTCAGTGGTAGAATAAAGAGGGGGTGAAGTTTATTTTTAAAGCTAATTGAAGAAAATACTAGAAGGCCAAAAGGAATATGGGAAAAGTCAGGGGAATGGGACTAACTGGAGGGGTGAGGCCATGGAGGGATTCAAACACATGAATGAGAATAATAAAATTAAGGTGCTGCCAGACTGGGAGTCAATGTAAATCAGTGAGCACAAGGGTGATGGGTGATTGGGATTGGTGTGAGTTAGAATACAGGTAGCAGAGTTCTGGATGGGCTGTGGTTTATAGAGGTTTATAAATGGGAGTGTGACCAGGATAGAATTGGAATAGTCAAGTGTATATTTAACAAAGGCACAGATGAATGTTTCTGCAGCAGATAGGCTGAGGCAGAGGTGGAGATGTGTGTTAGTACAGAGGTGATAGTAGGCAGGGTTGGTGAGAATATGGAGATGAACTCAGCTCAGATTTAAATAGAAGACAGAGTTTGCAAACTGTCTGGTTCAGCCTCAGATATTTGGCAATGAGGAGATCATGGTTCATGGATAGTGGATGGAATTTCTTATAGAGACCAATGACAACTGCACTCTTCCCAAATTTTAATATCAAGAACATTATTTCAGTGAAACAAATTTTACAGATCTCATAGCGGGAAATAGAGACTTACCAGAGACAGCAAAGATGGGAGAGTAAATTACAAGCACTCTAATGCACATAGCAATGTTTTATTGAGCTAATATCTGGAGACTGAAATTTGCCAGGAATAACAACAGCAGCAAGGAGGGCAGAGGAAATGACAAGAATGGTAATGCAGTTAAACATGGTTTATAGAATTAATAGCTAGATACAGAGACTTACTAGGGACACCAATAATAGCCAGGAAGGGGTAGTAAATGTATTGAATATTCCTCAGTGAGTAATAGATCCGACTGTTTAATGAGAACTGATCATAATCTGCAGAAAGAAAGTTAAACTCCCAGATGAAACTCCTGTTCATTGTTATAACATTCCAATCTATTGTACTCTGATTCTGATCTTTCCTCTCCCTCTCTCCAGAGCCGCTGAACCCTGTTAGTGCCGGGAGTAATGTGATACTCCCACTGGCACTATGTGATAACACATTGAACGGAGCTCCTTATTAATAGAAGAGGGAAATCTTCCTGTGACACAATTAAGGTCCATGGAGCCTGACATTAATTGCAGTCACTGAACAAACAGGTTCAGTTAACCCCTTTCAATCCAACAATTTTTGTATTACAATAAAGTAGAACATTTACCCGGTCTGGATGGGAATTCTGAGGGTTGGTGAGAGAAGGAATGGTGCAAATGGAAGAAGCACTGCACAGAATCTATCAATTCTCTCTTGATATAGGAGTGATGACAGAGCACTGGAGGGCTGCAAATTATACACCTAGTTTACAAAAAGGAGGGATGTGGTAAACCCTGTACTGTCCAGTCAATCTGACGTCAGTGGTGGTGAAATTTCACAACCCAGGACAGAAATATTATTTGCTTGGAAAAGCATAGCATAATAAATTTCAAGCCACATGGATATGCCAATGACAATTCATGTCTGGCAAAGTTCAGCAAGAACTTATCCCAAGGTACTTCACAGCAGCATTATGAAACAAAGTATCACACTGAACCACCAAGGGAGATATTAGGTTAGGTGACCAAATGTTTGGTCAAAGAGGCAAGTTTTAAAGGAGTGTCTTAAAGGATAAAAGCGAGGTGGAGAGATGGAGAGATGGAGCTGTGTCGGGCGTGTATTCCAGAGCTTTGGGCCGAGGCAACTGAAGGTGTGGCCACAATGGTGGAGTAATTAAAATCAGGGATGCACAAGAGGCCAGAATTAGAGGAGCAGAGATATCTCAGAGGTTTGTGGGGCTGGAGGGGATTACAGAGTTAGTGAGGGGTGAGGCAATGGAGGGATTGGAAAACAAGAATGAGAATTTTAAAATCAAGACATTGCTTGACTGTGAGCTGATGTCGGTCAGTGATTGGGGAATTAGACTTGCTGTGAGTTAAGGCACAGGCAGCAGAGTTTTAGATGACCTCAAGGTTACAGACAGTAGATTGTGGGAGAATGAGTTCGAATAGTCCAGTCTACAGGTAATGAAAGCATGACTGAGAGCTTCAGCAGCGGATGAGTTAAGACAGGGGTGAAATCAGGCGATGTTATTGAAGTGGAAATAGGTGGTGATAGTGATGGCACGAATATAACGGTGGAAGCTCATTTTGTGGTCAACTGTCACAGAATCACAGAATTGTTACAGGCGGCCATTCAGTCCATCGTGTCTGCACTGGCTGTCCAAAAGAGCAATTCATCTAGTACCGCTTCCCTGCCTTCTCCCTGTAACTCTGTACAATTTTCCTTTTCAGACAGCTATCCAATTTCCTCCTGAATGCCTCGATTGAATCTGCCTCCACCACACTCTCAGGCAGTGCATTCCAGACCTTAAGCACTCGCTGTGTGAAAAAGTTTTCTTCATGTTACTTCTGCTTCTTTTACCAATTACTTTTATTCTTTGCCCTCTCGTTTTAGAACCTTTCAGGAGTGGGGACAGTTTTTCCCTATCCACTCTGTCCAGACACCTCATAATTGTGAATACCTTTTTTTCTAATCTCCTCTCAGCCTTCTCTTCTCTAAGGAAAATGTTCCCAGTTCTCCAGTCTCTCTTCATAACTGATATTCTTCATCTCTGGAACCATTCTTGTGAATGTTTATGTACACTCCCCAATGTCTTCACGTTACCTAAAGTGTGGTGCCCAGAACTAGACGTAATACTGCCACTGAGGCCAAACTAGTGTCTCATACAAGTTCAAAATAACCTCTTTGCTTTTGCATTCCATGCTGCTGTGAATAAAGCACAGGATACTGTCTGGTTTATTAAGTGCTCTCAACCTCTCCTGCCAACTTCAATGACCCATGCATATATTTTTTTTTTTTAGAATTAGAATATTACAGCGCAGTACAGGCCCTTCGGCCCTCGATGTTGCGCCGATCATCTGACCTACACTATTCCATTTACATCCATATGTCTATCCAATGACCACTTAAATGCCCTTAAAGTTGGCGAGTCTACTACTGTTGCAGGCAGGGCGTTCCACGCCCCTACTACTCTCTGCGTAAAGAAACTACCTCTGACATCTGTCCTATATCTTTCACCCCTCAACTTAAAGCTATGTCCCCTCGTGTTTGCCATCCTCATCCGAGGAAAAAGACTCTCACTATCCACTCTATCTAACCCTCTGATTATCTTGTATGTCTCTATTAAGTCACCTCTCCTCCTCCTTCTCTCTAACGAAAACAACCCCAAGTCCCTCAGCCTTTCCTCGTAAGACCTTCCTTCCATACCAGGCAACATCCTAGTAAATCTCCTCTGCACCCTTTCCAAAGCTTCGACATCCTTCCTATAATGCGGTGACCAGAACTGCACGCAATACTCCAGGTGCGGCCTCACCAGAGTTTTGTACAGCTGCATCATGACCCCGTGGCTCTGAAACTCGATCCCCCTACTAATAAAGGCTAACACACCATATGCCTTCTTAACAGCCCTATTAACCTGGGTAGCAACTTTCAGGGATTTATGTACCTGGATACCAAGATCTCTCTGCTCATCTACACTACCAAGAATCTTCCCATTAGCCCAGTACTCTGCATTGCTGTTACTCCTTCCAAAGTGAATCACCTCACACCCAGGTCCTCTGCTCCTGCACACCCTTTAGAGTTGTACAATTTATTCTATATTGCCTCTCCATGTTCTTCCTATCGAAATGAATCACATCACATTTTTCCACATTGAACTTCATCTGCCACCTGTCTGTCCATTCCACCAACTTGTCTATGTCCGTTTGAATTTCTACACTATCCTCCTCACAGTTCACAATGCTTCCAAGTTTTGCATCATCTGCAAACTTTGAAATTGTGCCCTGTGCACCAAGGTCCATGTCATTAATATTTGTCAGGAAGAGAATCGATCCCAACATTGATCCCTGGGGAACTCCACTACAAGTCTTAAATGAAAACAAAAAGTGCTGGAAAGACTCAGCAGGTCTGGAAGCATCTGTGGAGAGTGAAGCAGAGTTAACGCTTCAGGCCTGTGACCTTTCATCAGAATTGGCAAAGGTTAGAAAGGTCAGGTTTTAAGGAAATAAAGCAAGGGTGGGGCAAAAGAGAAAAAAGAGGTGTTGAAAGGACAGAGGGTCATAGAGATTAACTGACAAGGAGGTCATGGGGCAAAGGCAAAGAGAGTGTGCTTGTGGTGTGGTGAAAGACAAAGTGTTAGTGCAGCGAAGGTGTTAAATGACAAAATAATGAACAGCCCAAGCCAAAAGCAGCAACATAAAAAATCCAGTTTAAGGCCAGGACATGGCAAAAAAAATGATAAAGCAAAATAAATAAAAGAGCCAGTCTTGATCTGAAATTATTGAACTCAATGTGCAGTCTGGAAGTCTGTAGAATGCCTAATCAGACAATGAGGTGTTGTTCCTCGAGCTGACGTTGATGTTCACTGAGAAAGCGCCGCAGGCTGGGATGTGGTTGATGAAGGTTTATAACTGGGAAGGTGACCATGATAGAACTGGAATAGTCACGTGTAGATTTAACAAAGGCACAGATGAGAGTTTATGCAGCAGATGGGCTGAGGCCGAGGTGGAGATGGCAGTTATTGCAGAGGTGGTAGTAGGCATGTTTGTTGATGGAGAGAATATGGAGGTGAAATCAGCTCAGGTTTAAATTACTACAGAGGTTGTAGACTGTCTTGTTCAGTCTCAGACACTGGCCAGTGAAAGGTAAGTGGTTCACAAATAGGGTATGAAGTTTCTTATGGAGACCAATGACACTACCTTCAGTCTTCAAAAAAATAAATAAATTCCAAATCAGTATTTCAGTGAAGCAAGGTTTACATATCTCATGGCTGGAACTAGAGTCTTACCAGGGCAACAACAGAAGCAAAGATGAGAGATTAAATTACACAAACCATAATGCGGATAGCAATGGTTATATAAAGATAATAGCTGGAGGGATAATAAAATCAGCAAGGGCAGAGTAAATGAGAAGTACAGTAATGCAGTTAAACATAGTTTATAGAATGAAGAGCTGGATATAGAGACTTACCAGGAACACCAACAATAGCGAGGATGAGATAGTAAATGTATTGAATAATGTTCACTGCGTAATTGATGCTAGATGCTAATGGCAGCCGATCATAATATGCAGAAAGAGTGTCAAGATCCCAGGATAACCCCCTGCCCATTTTTGTTTCATTACAATCTATTGTTCTCAGATTCTGACCCATTATTGTCAGATTCCAATCTATTGTCCTCGGATTCTGATCTATCCTCCCCCTCTCTCTGGAGACGCTGGTCCCTATTAGTGTCAGGGATGATGCTCCCACTCACACCATGTGAAAACACATTGAAAACAGTCCCTTACTATTAGAAGATGGAGCACCTCCAGTGAAATAATTAGGTTGCATAGAGACTGACATTAATTACAGTCACTGAGCAAATAGATTCTGTTAACCTCTTTCATTCCGACACCTTGCATACCACAATAAAGCAGAAAATTTACTCTGGACAGGGTTACTGAGGGAAGGAATGGTGAAAATAGTAGAGGCACTGGCCAGAATCTTTCAATCCTCCTTGGATATGGGAGCGATGACAGAGGACTGGAGCACTGTAATTGTTACACCCTGTTTAGAAAAGGAGAGATAGAGTAAACCCTGTAATTACTGAGCAGTCAGACACGCATCACTACTGGGGAAATTTCATGGGGTCACAACCCAGGAGAAATATATTCGTTTCTTTGAAAAACATACGATAACAAACAAGAAGCAGTAGGGGTCTGGTAATAACAAATCATGTTTGGCAAACTTCAACAACAATTTATATTTATATAGCGCCTTTAACATAATGAAATGTCCCAAGGTGCTTCCCGAAAATGAGATACTAGTTTAAAGCTTGGTCAAAGAAGTAGGTTTTAACGGGCGTGTTAAAGGATGAAAGCGAGGTGGAGAAGCGGAGAGGTGAAGGGAGGGTATTCTCGAACTTGGAGCCTCATTAGCTAAAGGTGCAGATAATAGTGGTGGAGTGATGAAAATCAGGGCTGCACAAGAGGCCAGAATTAGAGATGCACAGATATCTTGGCGTTTTGTGGAGCTGGAGGATATTACAGAGATAGGGAGCATATATAAGGAGCAAGAGGGTAACTAGAGAACTCAAGGACAAAGGAGGAATGTTATGCGTGGAGTCAGAGGAAATGGGTGAGATTCTAAACGAGTACTTTGCATCGGTATTCACCGAGGAGAGGGACATGACGGATGTTGAGGTGAGGGACAGATGTTTGATTACTCTAGGTCAAGTCGGCATAAGGAGGGAGGAAGTGTTGGGTATTCTAAAAGGCATTAAGGTGGACAAGTCCCCAGGTCCGGATGGGATCTATCCCAGGTTACTGAGGGAAGCGAGAGAGGAAATAGCTGGGGCCTTAACAGATATCTTTGCAGCATCCTTAAACACGGGTGAGGTCCCGGAGGACTGGGGAATTGCTAATGTTGTCCCCTTGTTTAAGAAGGGTAGCAGGGATAATCCAGGTAATTATAGACCGGTGAGCCTGACGTCAGTGGTAGGGAAGCTGCTGGAGAAGATACTGAGGGATAGGATCTATTCCATTTGGAAGAAAATGGGCTTATCAGTGAGAGGCAACATGGTTTTGTGCAGGGAAGGTCATGTCTTACCAACTTAATAGAATTCTTTGAGGAAGTGACAAAGTTGATTGATGAGGGAAGGGCTGTAGATGTCGTATACATGGACTTCAGTAAGGCGTTTGATAAGGTTCCCCATGGTAGGCTGATGGAGCAAGTGAAGGCGCATGGGGTCCAGGGTGTACTAGCTAGATGGATAAAGAACTGGCTGGGCAACAGGAGACAGAGGAGCAGTGGAAGGGAGTTTCTCAAAATGGCGACGTGTGACCAGTGGTGTTCCACAGGGATCCGTGCTGGGACCACTGTTGTTTGTGATATACATAAATGATTTGGAGGAAAGTATAGGTGGTCTGATTAGCAAGTTTGCAGACGACACTAAGATTGGAGGAGTAGCAGATAGTGAAGGGGACTGTCAGAGAATACAGCAGAATGTAAATAGATTGGAGAGTTGGGCAGAGAAATGGCAGATGGAGTTCAATCAGGGCTAATGCGAGGTGATGCATTTTGGAAGATCCAATTCAAGAGTGAACTATACAGTAAATGGAAAAGTCCTGGGGAAAATTGATGTACAGCGAGATTTGGGTGTTCAGGTCCATTGTTCCCTGAAGGTGGCAACGCAGGTCAATAGAGTGGTCAAGAAGGCATATGGCATGCTTTTCGTCATCGGACGGGGTATTGAGTACAAGGGTTGGCAGGTCATGTTACAGTTGTATAAGACTTTGGTTCGGCCACATTTGGAATACTGCGTGCAGTTCTGGTCGCCACATTACCAAAAGGATGTAGATGCTTTGGAGAGGGTGCAGAGGAGGTTCACCAGGATGTTGCCTGGTATGGAGGGCGCTGGCTATGAAGAGAGGTTGAGTAGATTAGGATTATTTTCATTAGAAAGACGGAGGTTGAGGGGGGACCTGATTGAGGTGTACAGAATCATGCGAGGGAGAGACAGGGTGGATAGCAAGAAGCTTTTTCCCAGAGTGGGGGATTCAATTACTAGGGTTCACGAGTTCAAAGTGAGAGGGGAAAAGTTTAGGGGGGATATGCGTGGAAAGTTCTTTACGCAGAGGGTGGTGGGTGCCTGGAATGCGTTGCCAGCGGAGGTGTTAGACGCGATCACAATAGGGTCTTTTAAGATGTATCTAGACAGATACATGAATGGGCAGGAAGTGAAGAGATACAGAACCTTAGAAAATAGGCGACATGTTTAGAGAGAGGATCTGGATCGGCGCAGGCTTGGAGGGCCGAAGGGCCTTTTCCTGTGCTGTAATTATCTTTGTTCTTTGTTCTATGGAGGTATTGAAAACGAGGATGAGAATTTTAAAATCAAGACATTGCTTGACTGGGAGCCATGTCGGTCAGTGATAGAGGAAGAAAACTTGGTGTGAGCTAGGACATGGGCAGCAGAGTTTTGGATGACCTCAAGTTTACAGAGTGTAGAATGTGGGAGATCAGCCAGGAGTGAGTTGGAATAGTTATGCACAGAGGTAACAAAGGCATGAATCAGGGAATCACATAATTATTACAGCACAGAAGGAGGCTATTCAGTGTATCATGTACACATCGGCTCACCGAAAGAGCAATTAACTTCGTGCCATTCCCCGCCTTCTCCCCATAACCCTGCACATTCTTCCTTTTCAGATAACAGTCTGATTGCATTTTGAATGCTTCAATTGAACCTGTCTCCATCACATTCTCAGGCAGTACATTCCAGTCCTTAGCCATTCCTTGCGTGAGAAAATATTGCCTCATGTCACTTCTGCCTCTCTTACCCATTAATTTCAATCTGTGCCCTCTCGTTCTCGATTCTTTTCACGAGTGGAAACAGTTTCTCTCTATCTCCTCTGTCCAGACCCCTCATGGTTTTGAACAACTCTATCAAATCAACTCACCTCTCAGCCTTCTCTTCTCCAAGGAAAATGATCCTAACTTCTCCTGTCTATCTTCATAACTGAAATTCCTCATGCCTGGAAGCATTCTCATGGATCTTTTCTGTACTCTCTCCAATGCCCTCACAATCTTCCTAAAGTGTGGTGCCCAGAATTGGACAGAATACTTCAGCTGAGGCTGAATCAGTGTTTTATATAAGTTCAACATAACTTCCTTGCTCTTGTACTGAATGTCCCTGTTAATAAAGCCCAGGATACTGTATGCTATATTAAATGCTCTCTCAACCTGTCCTGCCAACATCAATGACTTATGCACATATACACCTCGGTCTCTCTGCTCCTTTATAATGCTTTGCCCTTTATTTTACATTACCTCAATATTCTTCCTACCAAAATGAATCACTTCATATTTCTCTGCATTGAAATTCATCTGCCACCTGCCTGCCCTTTCCACCAAGTTGTCTAAGTACTTTTGAAATTCAACACCATCCTCCTCACAGTTCACAATGCTTCCACGTTTCGTATAATCTGCAAACTCTGAATTTGTGCCCTGAACACCATGGTCTTGGTCAGTTACCTTCTTTGGCCTCCTTGTCTCGAGAGAAAATGTATAAGCGCTTGGAGGTGGTCAGTGGTTTGTGGAGCCGCACCTGGAGTGGCTATAAAGGCCAATTCTAGAGTGAATTGGCTCTTCCACAGGCGCTGCAGATAAAATTGGTTGTCGAGGCTATTTCACGGTTGGCTCTCTCCTTGTACTTTTGTCTTTTTTCCTGCCAACTGTTAACTCTCTTCGACTCGCCATTCTTCAGACCCGCCTTTATGGCAATCTGCTAGCTCTAGAGATCACTGGCAATTGACTCCCACAACTTGTGGTCAATGTCACAGGACTTCATTTCGCGTTTGCAGATGTCTTTAAAGCAGCGACACGGATGGCCGGTGGGTCTGATACCAGTGACAAGCTCGCTGTACAATGCGTCATTGGGGATCCTACCATCTTCCATGTGGCTCACATGGCCAAGCCATTTCAAGCACTGCTGACTCAGTAGGGTGTATATGCTGGGGATATTGGGCGCCTCGAGGACTTCCACGTTGGAGATATGGTCCTGCCACCTGATGCCAAGGATTCTCCGGAGGCAGCGAAGATGGAATGAATTGAGACGTCGCTCTTGTAATATATATCAGGAAAATCAAGGGTGCCAACACTGATCCCTGGGGACCTCCAGCCTTTCCTCCAGCCCCCAAGAAACATTCACAAACTACAATTCTTTCTTTCCTGCCACTCAGCCAAAGCCGTATCCATGTTGTTACCGTCCCTTTTCATTCATGAACTATAAGTTTTCTCACAAGTCTGTTATGTGGCACAGTATCAAATGCCTTTTGTAAATACAATACACCACATCAATCGCATTGCGCTCATCAACCCTCTCTGTTACCTTCTCAAAATGTCCAGGCTGTTAGTTAAATAGTATTTGCCCTTCAGGAATCCATGCTGTTTTCCTTACTTAACCCGAATTTGTCCATGTGACTATTAATTTGTCCCGAATTATTATTACTAGAAGTTTCCCCACCACTGCAGTTAAATTGACTGGCCTGGAGTTCTTGGGATTATCTTTACACCCATTTTTGAACAATGATGTAATAGTTGCAATTCTCCAGTCCTCCAGCATCACCCCTAGTCTAAGGAAGATTGAGAATTTATGGCCAGTGCCTCTGCGATTTCCACCCTCACTTCCCTCATAATCCTTGGATGCACCTCATTGGCCCTGGTGCTTTATTCACTTTACCTCTAGACAGCCTATCTAATATGTCCACTTTATCAATTTTAAACCCTTCTTGTTTTTTAATTACCTGCTCTTTCGCCATTGCCTGTGTTGTACCTTCTTCCTTGTGTTATGACCCGAGGCGAGAGGTGTACACTGTTCATTCAGTCCAGCTTCTCCACAGGTCACAGCATTTTTTTCTCATTTTCCCACTTGCTGAAACAGTCCATCAGATACACTATTCTCATCAGAATAGAACACACTTTACTGAACTAAACAATTAACAGTTTATCATAAATGAAGCAGGTGTAAGACCAGGAATCCTGCAGCGAGTAACTCACCTCCTGACTCCCCAAAGCCTGTCCACCATCTATAAGGCACAAGTCAAGAGAGTGATGGAATACTCTGCACTCACCTGGATGGCTGCAGCTCCAACAACACTCAAGAAGCTCGACATCATCCAGGACAAAGCAGCCTATTTGATTGGCACACCATCCACAAACATGCTCCCCCTTCACCACTGACGCACAGTGGCAGCAGTGTGTACCGTATACAAGATGCACTGCAGCAATGCACCAAGGCACCTTAGACAGCACCTTCCAAACCCGCGACCTCTACCATCTAGGACAAGGGGAGCAAATGCATGGGAACATCACCACCTGCAAGTTCCCCTCCAAGTCATACACCATTCTGACTTGGAACTATATCGCCATTCCGTCACTGTCGCTGGGTCAAAATCCTGGATGTCCATTCCTAACACAATTGTGAGTGAACCTACCTCCCATGGACTGCAGCGATTCAAGAAGGCAGTTCACCACCACCTTCTCAAGGGTTATGGAGAGATGGGTAATAAATGCTGGCCTAGCCAGTGATGCCTACATCCCAGGATCGAATAAAAAAGTCTCAACTAGAAATGAAGTAAAAAAATATCACAGATCAAATTTTTAAAAATCCAACAATTAATTTTTAACTTCCCCTTCCCACCTTAACCAAACTTCAAAGTCCCTTTTAACCAGAACCAAATTTTAAAGTTACTTTTTTTTTACCTTAGTCCCTTAAAACTCAAACACAGACATATACACTGGTTAACCGAAAACAAGATCTTAAAAAAAAGATTTTTCGATCAGAGCTCTGTTACAAACAAAAAGCATTTGGGTTAACTAGTTGCCCATTTTGAAGGAAGCAGCAGATGAGTTATGTTGTTCCAAACCAGCATGCAGTCTAACTTCTGAGCACACACATCCAGGTTACCAGACAACAGTTCTCTTCAGGCGGCATTGAGAATTATTTTTAGCAGGCTTTCTTCAAACAGGAAACAAGATGACTCAACTCTGTGGACTTCACAAGGTCTGTTCTGGAACTTCTGGAAAATGAGCTGGGTTGTGGTCTTCTCTGCTTTCTTGACTTTTTCTTCAGACTTGACGTTATCTCTTTCCAGAAGGTAAAACCACACACACTGACCGACAACCAGAAAGCTTGTCAGTTTTTCTGTCCATCCCAGGTGTTCTCTGCGACAACGGGGCTTGTCTAATCAAAGGAGAACTTATCACTTTTCTGCCCGCTACCAGGGTTTCGGCTTCATCTCCAACCCGAGCCTTGTGATAACCAGTAACTCTGTTGCCAGTCCAGCTCCCTCTCAGTGACCTCTTGGTGGTTCAATTTTTAATTTTAAAAAAACGGTCCAACATTTATTCAGCTGAACCATAAATGCCTTTAGAAATATTTTTTTTTACCAAAAAAGAATCACTTTTGTTACACTTGGTAAAGACAGATGCAACGTATTTATTTAATACCTCAACTATGCCCTCTGTATGCATGTGCAAATCCTCTGTGTGGCCCCTAATTGGTGCAGCTCCTCCTTTTGCTACCTGTTTATACATCTATAGAAAACTTAGGAACTCCATTTAATTCTAGCCGCCAGACTCTTCTCATATTCTATTTTACTTCTCTTACTTGCTTTTATGCTTCCGCTCTGCCTGGTTCTGAGTAGGATTGTCTACCTGGCGTCTGCCATAAGCACACTTTTTCTTCTTCATCTTAATCTCTACGTCACTCACCTCTTTTGTAATTCAGGGAGCTCTGGATTTGTTTACACTACCTTTCCCCTTCGAAGGAATATACCTTGACTGAGCCCAAACTATCTCCTCTTTGAAGGTAGCCCATTGTTCATCTATTGTTTTCCTGCCAATCGTTGACTCCAATTTATTTTCCCCAGCTGCATTCTTACCCCACTGAAGTTGGCCTTCCCCTAGTTAATTATTCTTACCCTTTGTCCTTTTATGTAGTCAGCCTAAACCTTATGATGTAATGACCACTGTCCTTTAAGTGCTTCCCTACTGGTATTTGATCCACTTGGCCCACCTCATTCCCAAGTAGCAGATCCAGCAGCGCCTCTTTTCTTGAATGAGGGTTTCAGCAGATGAGCTGAGGCAGGGATTTAGTCAGGTGATGTTACAGAGATGGAAATAGGCGATTGTGGTGATGGCACCAGTGTGAGGTTAGAAGCCTATTTTGTCGTCCAATGTGACACCAAGGTTGTGAACAGACTATAGTAATGTCAGACAGTTACTAGGAAGAAGGAAGGAATTGCTAGCTAGGGAAGGGAGATTGGAGCGGGAAGCAAAAACAAGGGGCTGAATTTTATTCTTCCCAGCGGAGTGCGAAACATTGGTGGCCCATATGTGCAGTCTGTGTCTGCTGTGCCACTGTGATGTAGCAGGCGACGGCTCATTTTAATACAGTGAACGGGCCGCCCACTCCACCCCCAATCACGTAACAGGGACGGCCTCAGCGACAACAGTAGTGCTGTCAGCTGTCTCTGTACAGACACTGGTGACATTTTTATAGGGCAACCAGACCTGCCACAAAAAGTGCAAAGTTTAACCCCGTACACACACCCCCGCCAGTGCACTGCAAATAAAATGTTGCCCATTTCCCCCCAAAAACTTACATTGTATAATTGCCTTCCCACCAGCCCCGCCAAAGACTTAAACTGCCGAGTACCCTCGCAACCCAACAACTGTCCAAAGTGTAGAGTTTGCCCCTTCTTCCCCTACACTATTAATGCAGAGTTGACCACGCCCACCACAAGCACCAGCCAACACCCCCCACCCCATCAGTACTCTAAAAATCCTACTTTCCCCCCTTCCCCACCACTGTGGTGCTGGCTTTCCCTGGACGGGAAAGCGACGGTGTGTGAGAAGAAGGGTCACTGACCCGAAACGTTAACTCTGCCTCTCTTTCCACAGATGCTGCCAGACATGCTGAGTGGTTCCAGCATTTCTGGATTTTATTTCAGATTTCCAGCATCTGCAGTATTATGCTTTTTTTATGAAGGTGTGTGAGTGTCAGCCGCTGCATGGAAGATCCCGGGCTGTCAGTAAGATCACAGGGAATTGGACTGAAATGTATACATTAAGTTTATTGAAATATTTAAAGGAGGGTACCACTGCCGAGCGGTTGGGGGGGAGTGGGCGGGGAGCCACGAGCCTCTGCGCAGCTGGAAAGATCAGGCCCAGCAATCCCGATGTGTGGCTCCATGGAGACCTACATCAGGAGCCCAATAGAGTCCAGCCCAATGGTTTCAGTCTTCCCAATATTTTATTGGAGGAAATGTCTGCTCATCCAGTTCTGGATGTTGCATAAGCAGTCTGATAATTTAACAACAGTGGAGGAGTGGAGAGAGGTGGTGGTGAGGTAAACTTGATGAAGTTCTTTGATAAAACAATGGAAAGGGTTGATGAGGGTGGTGTGATTGAAGTTATATATATGGACGTTCAAAAGGTGGTTGATCAAATGACATTCAATAGACAGGTTAGGAAAACTGAACCCTATGGATTAAAGGGACAGTTATATTGTGGATATAACATTGGCTAATGAAAAGTAAACAGAGAGAAATGGTGAAAGGTTGTTGGTCAGACTCCAGGTGAGTATACAGTGGTGTTCCCCAGGGCTCGATATTAGGACCATTGCTCTGTTTGCTCTTGGAGAACCCGGGGTGGGTAGGGCAGAGCCCCCTCCTCCTCCCACTTTACAGAGTTTCCCCTCTCTAGCCTCTGCTCCATTTTTAGGTCATGTAACTACAGTCCCCATAACTCGTCCAGAGTTCGGTTAGCAAATCCTCTGTCCTCCATGAATGTCTGCAGAAGCTCACAACGCAACCTCCAGAAAACCATCCACAGCACGTCCACTAACTTTACAATAACAGAAGTAAGTCAAAAGCACCTCACATGTAAGCTGAGTAAAAAATACACGCATATGAACTAGGAGCAGACGTAGGCCATTCGGCCCCTCGAGTCTGCACCGCCATTCAATCAGATCATAGCTGATCGGTTTGTGTTTCGAATTCCACACTCCCATCTAACCTTGATAACCTTTCATTCCCTGGCCTGATAAGAATCTATCTATCTCCACCTTAAAAATATTCAATGACCCCGTCTCCACCACCTTCTATGGCAGAGAATTCCAAAGTCACACAACCCTCCAGAGAAAAATGTTCTCCTCCTCTCTGTCCTAAAGCGGCGACCCCTAATTTCGAAACAGTGCCCCCTAGTACTGGACTCACCCACAAGAGGAAACATCCTTTCCTCATTCACCATGTCAAGGCCTTTCAGGTTCTTATAAACTTCAGTCAAATCTCCCCTCACCATTCTAAATTCCAGTGAAAACAAGACCGTCCGTCCAACCTTTATTCAGAACACAACCTGCTCATTCCTAGTATCAATCTAGTAAACCACATCTGAACCGCCTCCAAAGCATTCACGTCCTCCATTAAATAAGGAGACGAAAACTACAGACAGTATTCGAGATGTGGTCTCACCAATGCCCTGAAAAACTGAAGCATCACATGCTGACTTTTATTTTCAATTCCTCTTGTAATAAAGGAGAGCATTCCATTAGCCTTCTCTGTTACTTGCTGTAACTACCTACTAACAGTTTGTGACTCATGCACTACAGAACCTAGATCCCTCAGCACCTCGGAATTTTGCAGTCCTCCTGCCAAAGTGAACAACTTCACATTTTCCCACATTATACTCCATCTGTCAGATTTTTTCCCCACTCACTCAACCTATCTATATTGGACTACAACCTCCTTATGTACTCTTCACAACATACTTTCCTACCTATCTTTGAGTCATCTGCAAATTTAGCTAACATGCCATCGCTTCCCTCATCTAAGTCTTTCATATAAATTGTAAAATGTTGAGGCCCCAGCACAGACCCATGATGGACTCAACTTGTCACATCCTGCCAATCTGAAAAGGACCCATTCATGCATCCTCCCTCTTTTCGGCAACCGGCCAATAAAACTTCGATCCAAGCTAATATGTTACCCACTACACCATGAGCTCCTACTTTGCACAATAACCTTTTATGTGGCACCTTGTCTAATGCATTCTGGAAATCCAAGCGCAGTATGTCAAAGGGCTCCCCTTTACCCATATCGCATGTTACTCCTTCAAAGAACTCCAATAAATTGGTTAAAGATGACTTCCCTTTCACAAAACAATGCTGTCTATTCGCGATTACCTTGAGTTTTTCTAAGTGCCCAGCGAAAGCCTCCTGAATGATCGATTCAAACATCTTCCCCACGACAGATGTCAAGCTAACTGGCCTATAGTTACCTGCTTTCTGCATCCCCCTCGTCTTGAATAGAGGGGTTATATTTATTACTTTCCAGTCTGATCGAACCTTTCCAAAATTAGTGAACTTTGAAAAATTAACAACAACACGACTACTACCTCATTAGCCACCTCTTTTCAGACTCTAGGATGAAGCACATCAGGACGCGGGGACTTTTCAGCCCGCAACTCCATAAGTTTGCTCAGTAAAGCTTCCCTGGCAATTGTATTTTCACCAAGTTACTCTCTTCCTTCCACCTCCTGATTTACAGCTCCGACTGGAATGTTTCTTGTATCCTCTATAGTGAAGACAGAAACAAAATATTTGTTCATTGCATCCGCTGTTTCCTTTTTATCTACTATTAACTCCACATTCTCACTGTCCAGAGGACCAACGCTCTTTTTACTTACTCTTCTCCTTTTTAAATACGCGGAGAAACTCTTGCAATCCATTTTTACATTTCGAGCTCGCTTCCTATCATACTCGAATGTCTTTCTCCTGATTAACCCGTTAGCCATTGTCTGCTGTTCTTTATTTTCTGACCAATCATCTGAACTGCCACTCATCTTTGCACATTTATCTGCCTTTTCCTTAAGTGTGATGTTTTCCGTAATTTCTTACTAAACCGCTGGTGGGTCCTCCACCTTATAGTAGGAATATACTTATTGAGGAGTTTTCCTGAAATATCCCCCTAAATGTCTGCCACTGCGTCTCTATTGATCTGTCTCCAAGACTAGTAACCCAGTTCACTTCAGCGAGCTCAACTTTCATGCCCAAATAGTTGCCCTTATTCAAATTTAAAATACTGATCTTAGATCCACTCTTCTCTCTTTCAAACTGGAAGTAAAATTCAGTCATAATGTGGTTGCTGCTACCTAGAGGTGCCTTTACTCTGAGGTCATTAATTAATCCTGTCACATTACATTATACGAAGTCTAATATAACCTTATCTCTGGTTGTTTCCAGAACGTGCTGCTCCAAGAAACTACCTCGAAAGCATTCTATGAACTCTTCATCCGGGCTACTGTTCCCAATCTGATTTTTCCAGTTTATATGTAGATTAAAATCACCCATGATTATTGCCGTACGTCTATCACAAGTAAACAATATTTCTTCTTGTATACGATGTCCTACATTGTGATTACTGTTGGGAGGTCTGTCGACGACTCCTGATAGGAACTTCTTTCTCCTGGTATTCCTCACCTCCACCCAAATCGATTCTACATTTTGATCTCCTGAACCAAGGTCATCTCGAACTAATGCCCCAACACCATCCTTGATTAACAGTGCCACCCCTCCACATTTACCTAGCTTCCTATTCTTCTTGAATGTCAAATGTCCCTCAATATTCAGGACCAGGAAGCCTGGTCCTTTTAAAAATACTAGAGGGGATTCCTGGTGCTGCTGAATGTATGCTCAGTTGTGAGTGACTAACACACGTGATCAGTGGACACGCACGGACCAAGTTTCAAAGATGTACATATTAGCTGCTAGAAAGGGACATTGACGTTACTCCAAACCCCTCCTCAGACTAACAACAAATGCACAGTACACCCAGGCTAGATCCCTACACAGAATGGGGGACTGTGCTGGCCACACTAGAAGTGGTTGGCTGTTCCATTCACATCGTTTTTATAGATCCAGGTTTTTGTTACATTGGCACCAGTGGCACCTTAGTGTAAAAATCACAGCCGGAGGTGCTAGGGAGGGGAAAGAAATTCACTTTCAAAAGGGAATTTAAAAAGGTTTCAAAGGCATAAGATTTACAAGAATATGTGAAATCGAGAGTGGAATAGGGCTAATTGGAGTGGCAAGGCCATGGAGAGATTCAAAGACAAGAATGAGAATATTAAAATTAAGGTGTTGCCAGACCGGAAGACAATGTAGATCAGTGAGCACAGGGGTGATGGGTGATCGGGATTTGGTGTGAGTTAGAACACAGGCAGCAGATTTCTGGATAGGCTGTGGTTTATGGAGGTTAATAACTGGGAGGGTGACCAGGATAGAATTGGAAGGTGACCAGGATAGAATTGTAATAGTCAAGTGTGGATTTAACAAAGGCACAGATGAGGGTTTATGCGGTCGATGGGCTGAGGCAGAGGTGGAGATGGGACATTTTACAGAGGTGGTGATAGGCAGGGTTGGTGATGGAGAGAATATGGAGATGAACTCAGCTCAGTGTCAACTGGATGCAGAGGTCGCAAACAGTCTGCTTCAGCCCCAGACATTGGGCAGCGAGGGGAATGCAGACAGTGGATAGGGAATGGAGTTTGTGGCAGTGACTGAAGACAATGGCTTCAGACTTCCCAAGATTGACATGACAAGAACATTAAATCTGTAAAATATGTTTATAATTCTAAACGTTGGATACAGAGACTCACCAGGGACACCAATAATAGCGAGGATGGGATAATAAATCGTTTGAATCATCTTCAGTGCATAATAGATCCGATCATCTAATGTTAGCCAAAAATAATCTGCAGTAACTAGGCCAAACCAATAGGAGAAACTCCTCCTTCCCATTGTAGTAACATCCCAAGCTATTTTTCTCATGTTCTGACCCATTGTTGTCACATTCCAATCTATTGTTCTCAGATTCTGACCCATTGTTGTAACATTCCAATCTATTGTTCTCAGATTCTGATCTATCCTCTCTCTCGCTGCGGCTGCTGATCCTTGATCGCGCCGGAATGATGCTGTTGTTGACACTATGGGATAACACATTGAAAGGAGTCCTGTATTAATAGAAGAGGGAAACCCTCCAGCGACACAATTAGGGTCCATGGTGACTGACATTAATTACAATCACTGAACAAACAGGTTCAGTTAACCCCTTTCAGTCCAACTCTTCTTGTGCCACAATAAAGTAGACCATTTACCCTGTCTGAATGGGATGTGTGGGGGATGCTGAGGGAAGGAATGTTGAAAATAGCAGAGGCAGTGACAGAATGTTCCAATCCTCCTTGGATATGGGCTTGATGCCAGAGATGGGAGGGTTGTAAATGTTACACTCGGTTTAAAAAAGGAGAGATGGAACAAACGGTGTAATTACTGACCAGTCAGTCTAACGTCGCTGGTGGGAAATTTCTAGACTTCACAGCCCAGGACAAAAACATTCGTTGCTTGGAAAAAAACATGGGACAATAAATGGACGGCAGCAGGGATATGGTAATGACAAATCATATCTGGCAAAGCCCAACAACAACAACTTACATTTCTTGGTCAAAGCAGGAGGTATTAAGTAGTGGCTTAAGGGAGGAAAGTGAGGCAAAGAGGCAGTGACAGTGGTATAGCGGTAATGTCACTGAACTAGAAAACCAGAGGTTCAGGCTAATGCCATGGGTTCAATTCCCACATGGCAGTTGGTGGGAATTAAAATTAAATCAATTAATAATTTCAATTCATTAATAAAAATCTGGAAATGAAATTTAGTCTCAGTCATGGTGCCATGAATCTATCATCGATTGTTGTAAAAACCGATCTGATTTACTAATGTCCTTTCGGGAAGGAAATCTGCTGTCCTTACGTGATCTGGCCTTCATGTGACTCCAGACCCTCAACAATGTGGTGAACTCTTAACTGCCTTGAGAACTGTCCTAGCAAGTCACTCATTTGTCAAGGGCAATTAGGGATGGGAACAAATGCTGGCCTTGCCAGCGATGCACATATCCCACACACGAATAAAATAAAAGAGGTGTAGTTAGGGAATTCCAGAGCTTTGGGTCTAGGCAGCTGAAGACCTGGCTGGCAGTGGAGCAATGATGAAAATCAAGCATACACAAGAGACCAGGATTGGAGGAGTGCAGATATCTTGGAGGGTTGTGGGGCTGGCGAATATTACATAGATAAGGAGGTGTGAGGACATCGAGGGAGTTGCAAACACGGTTGAGTATTTTAAAATCAAGACATTGCTTAACTGGCAGCAGATGTATGTCAGTGATCGGGGAACGGGACTTGGTGTGAGTTTACACAAGAGCAGCAGAGTTTGGATGACCTCAGGTTTACAGAGAGTAGAATGTGTGAGACAAGCCAGGAGTGTGTTAAAATCTGGAATAGAAAGCTAGTCTCAGTCATGGAGCCATGAAACTATCATCGTTTTTTGTTAAACACCATCTGATTCACTAATGTCCTTTAGGGAAACGAATCTGCCGTCCTTTCCTGGTCTAGCCCACATATGCCTCTAGACTCACAGCAATGTTATTGACTCTTAACTGCACTCTGTAAAGGCCTAGCAAGCAACTCTGTTGAAGCATTTGAAAAGAAGGCTGAGAGTTTTTATGTTGATGTGTTGCTGGCCAGGATCCAATGTCGGTCAGTGAGTTCAGGGGGTGATGGGTGAACATGACTTGGTGTGAGTTAGGACATGGGCAGCAGTGTTTTTCATCACCTCAAGTTTATGGCGGGTAGAATGTGGGAGACCAGCCAGGAGTGTGATGGAATAGTCAAGTCTACAGGTAACACAGGCAAGGGGGAGTGTTTCATCAGCAGAGGAGCTGAGACAGGGATGAAGTCGTCCTATGTTAAGGGGGTGGAAATAGGCAGTTTTATTGATAGCGTGAATATTTGGTAGGAAGCTCATCGCAGGAGCAACTATGACACCAGGTTGTAAACACTTTGCTTTAGTCTCAGACAGTTGCCAAGGAGAGGGATGGAGTCTGTAGCTAAGAAATGTTTGATGTGGGGTTTGAAAACACTGGCTTTAGTTTTCCTAATATTTAATTGGCCTGGCAGATGTGTGAAGTGATACATTGTGGAAAGATTTTATAATATTGTTTATTCATGGGTTGTGGGTGTCGCTGGCTGGACCAGCAGTTATCACCCACCCCTAATAACCTTTGAGAAGGTGATAGCGAACTGCAGGTGGATGAATGAGGAGAGATAACACAACTTTAAAGGTGGTGAGAATAACAGAGAGACCTGGGGTGTTTGTGTGCAATCTTTGAAGTGAGCTGGACAGGTTAACAAACAGTTAACAAAGAAAATAGATTCCTAGGTTTTATTAATAGAGACACAGAGTCGAATAGTCAGGATGTTATGTTACACCGATAGAAAAGACTAGATCGGCTCCACCTGGAGCATTGTGTCCAATACAGGGAACCACATTTTAGGAAGGACATGAGCCCATTGGAGAGGGGATAAAAGAGTTTTACTGGAATTTTTCCAGGGATGAGGGATTACAGTTATGTAGCTGGGATGGTTCAACTTAGAGCAGGGAAATGTAAAATCAGATCTGATCGAGATGCGAAGCAGAAAGCAGAGAGTAGTGGAGAATATTTATTGTTCAGTCTGGAGGGAAGTACACAATGGCGTTCCCCTGTTCTGAAGAAGGGTCACTGACCTGAAATATTAACTCTACTTCTCTCTCCACAGATGCTCCCAGACCTGCTGTGTATTTCCAGCATTCCTTGTACTTATTTCAGATTTCCATCATCCTCAGTATTTTGCTTTTATTATCCCGAGGGTCACTGTTGGGATCACTGTTGCAGTATGTTAATACAATGGGCTTGTGTACAGAGGGGATAATGTCAAGGTTTTGTGATGGGTGGAAACTCAGAAATGTTAATAAACAGTGAGAAGGATAGTAACAAACTTCAGGAGGACAGAGACTGACTGGTGTAATGGACAGGAACATGGCAGATGTAATTTAACACAGTGAAGTGTGAAGTGAGACATGGGTAGGAAGTATGAGGAGAAACAATATAAACTAAATGGTACCATTATAAAGCGGGTGCAGGATTAGAGAGACCTGCGGCGTACACACACAGATCTTTGACGGTAACATGTAGTGTCCTTGGTGTCAGAGAGAGAGGCACAGAGTAATAAAACTCATGAGGAAATGCTGATGTTTGGACATCATTGGTTAGGTCCCAGCTGGAGAATTGTGTCCAATTCTGGTCACCACACTTTGATAAGGATGTCAAGGACTTAGTGAAGAGACTGAGGTGATTTATTAGAATGGTACCAGGGATCAGGGAATTCAGTTATGTGGAGAGATTGGAAAAGCTGGGATTGTTCTCTTTGGAGCAATGAAGGGTAAGGGGTGATTTAATATATAATTCAAAATCATTAAGGGTTTTGATAGGGTAATTAATGTGAAACTGTTTCCAGTGTCAGGAAGTTCAGTATTAAGAAGACACAGATTGAAGGTAATTGACAAAGAACCAGAGGTGAAATGAGGAGAATTTTCTTACACAGCGAGTTGTTGGGATGTGGGATTCACTGCCTGAAAACATGGTGGAAGCAGATTCAATAATATCTTTCAAAAGGGAATTTAGCAAATACTTGAATAGGAAAAAAGGAGACTGCGGAAAGTTGAGGGAGGTGGGTGTTGGTGGTGGAATTCATTAAGTAGCTCATTTCAAGAGACAGCACTGAAACAATGGGCCGAATAGCCTCCTTTTGTACTGCATCAGTCTCTGATTCTATGAGAAACAGACAGAGAGTGTAAAGAGCGAGTGAGGACATGCGTAAGTGGGAAAGGAAGATAGATATAGCGAGAAAATCGGGTTTGCTTCGTTTTTCGGGTATAGGGATTGTAATTCGTGATCTGCCCTTGCCTATTCGTGTTGAGGCAGGTGACACACAAACTTCCTGCTGCCTTCTCATTTCCACGAATTCTATGTACCGCCTAGGGTGACACGCGGTGCTGTCTGTCTGCTGGGGCCTAAGGTTGTGTGAGGCTGGCTCGTGTTTCATCCAGGATTCAGCTCTTAAAGACAGTCTGTTCCTCTTAAAGGGAGGTTGCACTGAATCACAGGAGGCTGCTGCTGACTGTGAAATGCCGCAATTAGAGACAAGGTAAATGGAGTACTAGGACAGAGAGAGGGTTCTGCGGTTCACGGATGTGGTGCTGGAGGCCTTAGTCATGGAGGGTGACATGAGCAGACAGGCCATGTTCCCATGGGGTGGGGTGCAGACCCTCAAGAAATGCACTTCGAAGTTAATAGGAGCAGGTGGCCAGGGAGGTCAGTGCAAGACGTCTGGCCCCGAGGACCTGGCAGAAGAGCCAGAAGAAGTTAAATGAACTCACACGGGTGGTCAATGTCAGTGAATTCATCTCCACATGACATCTCCTGCCCTCAACACCAGTAACCTCTCACACTGCTCAATGAACCACACCCCCATCACTCACCCATCAGCTGTCCCTAACACTCAGGACCCACACCTAACATTCACATACTCCATCTCACCCTCACACACCTTCCACTGATACCAGCCTCACATCCACCTCTCCCTGCCTCCACATGCCTCCAGCTCTTCAGCTATGGCAGGCACATCACCCAAACACAGTGCAACACAATCAGTGACATTCTGCGCTCTCTCTTACAGGACAAGGTGGCTCATAAACACAGGGAGCAACAGTGATCCGGTGGGGACCAGGCATACCTTCATCCCCTGATCCTGAGGGAGGAGGTGATTCTCCACATCATGGAACCGGCTGTGACAGAGCCCGTGGCATCCAGCATCACCGAGAGCATTCAGGATGATGTTATGTTGCTGCCTTATGTTCCTTCTTAACTCCCACCTCCCCCTCATCCTACTGTCTGGGAAGAAGTACAAGCTGCAGATGGTGGGACCATGGACCTCCTGCTTTCCATCCCATTCCCAATCCCTCACCACAACCCTCCCCTTCTGATTTTATACTTTCCAATGATAACCCAGAACTGCCAGCTTCCCAGTCACAGCTGCTCCAGGTGACAGAGAGAGAGCAGCAGCACAGGACTGCTGGTGAAGCCCCACCACTTGGTCTGAAACTCACAGTCACCAGATCAAATACTTTCACTCTGTGTACCTTAGAGGGTGGTATAGAGTCGGAATCTGCATGTGGTGAGTGACCGAGCACGAGTGAGCTGCAGCCAGGCCAGGGGGAAAGGATAGTTCATGTGTCAGATCACCGGAGGGCAAGGTCACAAACGAGTTATAATACACAGGACTCAGATGTGAACATTGCTGGAACAGCATACAGGAGAATGCTGATCGACATGTACACTGAGATACTTTGTCCATTGACAGTCTGTTGTCACTGTCAAAGAACATGGAGGAGTCCGACTCCAACATGGCACAGGACATTGCACAGAGTTTGAAGCACATTCTTTCCCATGTGGAAGTGGTCACTAACTCCATGACATCACTCACGGACCCAGCTGTGATACCGTGTCTGGTGACCATTGTCACAGCTTCCACTGCAGCACAGATGGCAGACACCCAACGTCTCAGTGCTGCAGTGGAAACTCAGACTCAGATTGCTTGCTGCCATGCAGGATCAGACTGCTTCCATCATGGCTGTGGATCTCAGTGTTCAAAGGATTTTGCAGGCTCTCACAGCAGTCCAGCAATCTGTGATCCAGTAGATTACTAGGATTGCTGCGGTGTCGTCCCGTGGGAATGACAGTGTCTCCGTGGAGCAGGAACCTGTTGTCCTCTCTCAGGATGACAGTATTTGTTCTCCCTTCACTGTCACTCCACCAGTGTCCTTGCTGTTACCCATCAGCCAGCCCAGGCTGCTGCTGCCCATGTCGAGGTGGTGCACTCCGAATCCGAGCCCTCAAAGCCCAGAGCTGCTCGAGGACGTCCTGCAAGGCCATATGCAGTCTCCCCAGTGAAATTCAGCAGCCTTCCATCAGCCATGCTGCAGGCACTGGGGAAACACTGTGTAGGATCCCTAGCAAAGTCGAGGGAACCCACAAGACAGTCACTAAGGGAATCCACAAGGGTGAATAGTTGCGTTGTGTTTGCATAATTGGATGTGTTGTTGGATAAAGATGTTCATGAAAAGGTTTTTATTGCAGGATGCTGACCAAGCGGATGCCGTGATGGGGCATCTCAGATGGGGGCAATGGTGGAGAATGGGGAATCCGTGGTGGGAAAGTGAAGTTGTCCTATGGCAACCAGAATCTGGCAATCGCCGGCAGCCTGTCCGGGTGGAAGGCATCCAGGAAATATTCTGGAAATATCCTGGTTGGTTGGCGATGGATGGTGGGGTTTGAATTCCTTGGGGGTGAATCATGAGCCATGTAAAGACAGGGTAGTGATTCTCTCCGAGCAGTTACATTCTGGTTCTCCACAGAGTTCTGAAGTTCGTGGGATCAGAGGAGAAGGTGTCGGGCGTCTTGCAAAGCATTAAGGTAAATAAGTCCCCAGGGCCTAATGGGATCTAATGCAGAATACTGAGGGAGGCAAGGGAAGAAATAGCTGGGGCCTTGACAGAAATCTTTGCATCCTCATTGGCTATAGGTGATGTCCCAGAGGACTGGAGAATAGCAAATGTTGTTCCTTTGTTTAAGAAGGATAGCAAGGATAATCCAGGAAATTACAGGCCGGTGAGCCTTTGGTCAGTGGTAGGGAAATTATTAGAGAGGATTCTTCGGGGCAGGATTTACTTCCATTTGGAAACAAATGAACTTATTAGTAGGGAGAGGCAGCATGGTTTTGTGAGGGGGAGGTCGTGTCTCACTAACTTGAATGAGTTTTTTGAGGAAGTGGCGAAGATGATTGATAAAGGAAGGGCAGTGGATGTTGTCCATACAGACTTCAGTAAAGCCTTTGATAAGGTCCCTCATGGCAGACTGGTGCAAAAGGTGAAGTCACACGGAATCAGAGGTGAGCTGGCAAGATGGATACAGAACTGGCTCGGTCATAGAAGACAGAGGGTATCAGTGGAAGGGCGCTTTTCTGAATGGAGGGCTGTGAATAGTGGTGTTCCGCAGGGATTAGTGCTGGGAACTTTGCTGTTAGTAGTATATATATACGATTTGGAGGAAAATGTAGCTGGTCTGATTAGTAAGTTTGTTCAAAACACAAAGCTTGGTGGAGTTGCGGATAATGATGAGGATTGTCAGAGGATACAGCAGGATCTGGATCGGTTGGAGACTAGGGCGGAGAAATGGCAGATGGAGTTTTTCCAGACTCTCGCTGGCACGAGAGTGTCAATATAAATTTGTGTTTACATTCCCGGACAACTGTACACCTGGATGTGTCTCCCCCAGGGATTACATGATAATCCGTCAACATTCCACCAGTGGTTGGCCATAAATCCGGTGTTACAGGTGCCGGACCCACCCCTACCCTTTGCCCTCGATGTCGCTACCACAGATACCACCTTATCAGCGGTATTCCTTCAGAAGAAACATGGCCGATTCTGCCGAGTGGAATACGCAGCTCACTTGTTAACGTCAGTAGAAAGGGTCTTGACAATGTGTGAAAAAGATTTGCTGGCCGTCTTCTGGGTGATTCAAAATGTTACTTATATTGTCAGCCTCAGCCCCGTTACTATCTTAACTGAACACACACCCTTCCAGTTGTTACTGGATGACTGAAGGACGGTAATGTTATATTGTCAGCCTCAGCCCCGTTACTATCCTAACTGAACACACACCCTTCCAGTTGTTACTGGATGACTGAAGGACGGTAATGTTATATTGTCAGCCTCAGCCACGTTACTATCCTAACTGAACACACACCCTTCCAGTTGTTACTGGATGGACGGTTGAAGGACGGTAATGTTATATTGTCAGCCTCAGCCCCGTTACTATCCTAACTGAACACACACCCTTCCAGTTGTAACTGGATGGATGACTGAAGGACGGTAATGTTATATTGTCAGCCTCAGCCCTGTTACTATCCTAACTGAACACACACCCTTCCAGTTGTTACTGGATGGACGGTTGAAGGACGGTAATGTTATATTGTCAGCCTCAGCCCCGTTACTATCCCAACTGAACACACACCCTTCCAGTTGTTACTGGATGGATGACTGAAGGACGGTAATGTTATATTGTCAGCCTCAGCCCCGTTACTATCCTAACAGAACACACACCCTTCCAGTTGTTAGTGGATGGATGACTGAAGGACGGTAATGTTATATTGTCAGCCTCAGTCCTGTTACTATCCTAACTGAACACACACCCTTCCAGTTGTTAGTGGATGGATGACTGAAGGACGGTAATGTTATATTGTCAGCCTCAGCCTTGTTACTATCCTCACTGAACACACACCCTTCCAGTTGTTACTGGATGGATGGTTGAAGGACGGTAATGTTATATTGTCAGCCTCATCCCTGTTACTATCCTAACTGAACACACACCCTTCCAGATGTTACTGGATGGACGGTTGAAGGATGGTAATGTTATATTGTAAGCCTCAGCCCTGTTACTATCCTAACTGAACACACAACCTTCCAGTTGGTACTGGATAGATGGTTGAAGGACGGTAATGCTGTATTGTCAGCCTCAGCCTTGTTACTATCCTAACTGAACACACACCCTTCCAGTTGTTACTGGATGGACGGTTGAAGGACGGTAATGTTATATTGTCAGCCTCAGCCCTCTTACTATACTAACTGAACACACACCCTTCCAGCTGTTACTGGATGGACGGTTGAAGGACGGTAATGCTGTATTGTCAGCCTCAGCCTTGTTACTATCCTAACTGAACACACACCCTTCCAGTTGTTACTGGATGGACGGTTGAAGGACGGTAATGTTATATTGTCAGCCTCAGCCCTCTTACTATCCGAACTGAACACACACCCTTCCAGTTGTTACTGGATGGACGGTTGAAGGACGGTAATGTTATATTGTCAGCCTCAGCCCTCTTACTATCCGAACTGAACACACACCCTTCCAGTTGTTACTGGATGGACGGTTGAAGGACGGTAATGTTATATTGTCAGCCTCAGCCCTGTTACTATCCTAACTGAACACACACCCTTCCAGTTGTGACTGGATGGATGACTGAAAGACGGTAATGTTATATTGTCAGCCTCAGCCCTGTTACTATCCTAACTGAACACACACCCTTCCAGTTGTTACTGGATGGATGACTGAAGGACGGTAATGTTATATTGTCAGCCTCAGCCCCGTTACTATCCTAACTGAGCACAGACCCTTCCCGTTGTTACTGGATGGATGACAGAAGGACGGTAATGCTGTATTGTCAGCCTCAGCCTTGTTACTATCCTAACTGAACACACACCCTTCCAGTTGTTACTGGGTGGACGGTTGAAGGACGGTAATGTTATATTGTCAGCCTCAGCCCTGTTACTATCCTAACTGAACACACACCCTTCCAGTTGTTACTGGATGGATGGTTGAAGGACGGCAATGTTATATTGTCAGCCTCAGCCCTGTTACTATCCTAACTGAACACACACCCTTCCAGTTGTTACTGGATGGATGGTTGAAGGACGGCAATGTTATATTGTCAGCCTCAGCCCTGTTACTATCCTAACTGAACACACACCATTCCAGTTGTTTCTGGATGGATGACTGAAGGACGGCAATGTTATATTGTCAGCCTCAGCCTTGTTACTATCCTAACTGAACACACACCCTTCGAGTTGTTACTGGATGGGTGACTGAAGGACGGTAATGTTATATTGTCAGCCTCAGCCCTGTTACTATCCTAACTGAACACACACCTTTCCAGTTGTTTCTGGATGGATGACTGAAGGACGGCAATGTTATATTGTCAGCCTCAGCCTTGTTACTATCCTAACTGAACACACACCCTTCGAGTTGTTACTGGATGGGTGACTGAAGGACGGTAATGTTATATTGTCAGCCTCAGCCCTGTTACTATCCTAACTGAACACACACCATTCCAGTTGTTTCTGGATGGATGACTGAAGGACGGCAATGTTATATTGTCAGCCTCAGCCTTGTTACTATCCTAACTGAACACACACCCTTCGAGTTGTTACTGGATGGGTGACTGAAGGACGGTAATGTTATAGTGTCAGCCTCAGCCCCGTTACTATCCTAACTGAACACACACCCTTCCAGTTGTTACTGGATGGATGACTGAAGGACGGCAATGTTATATTGTCAGCCTCAGCATTGTTACTATCCTAACTGAACACACACCCTTCCAGTTGTTACTGGAAGGATGACTGAAGGACGGTAATGTTATATTGACAGCCTCAGCCCTGTTAGTATCCTAACTGAACACACACCCTTCCAGTTGTTACTGGATGGATGACTGAAGGACGGTAATGTTATATTGTCAGCCTCAGCCCTGTTACTATCCTAACTGAACACACACCCTTCCAGTTGTTACTGGATGGATGACTGAAGGACGGTAATGTTATATTGTCAGCCTCAGCCTTGTTACTATCCTAACTGAACACACACGCTTCCAGTTGTTAGTGGATGGATGACTGAAGGACGGTAATGTTATATTGTCAGCCTCAGCCCTGTTACTATCCTAACTGAACACACACCCTTCCAGTTGTTACTGGATGGATGACTGAAGGACGGTAATGTTATATTGTCAGCCTCAGCCCCGTTACTATCCTAACTGAACACACGCCCTTCCAGTTGTTACTGGATGGACGGTTGAAGGACGGTGATGTTACATTGTCAGCCTGAGCCCTGTTACTATCCTAACTGAACAGACACTCTTCTGGTTGTTACTGGATGAATGACTGAAGGACGGTAATGTTATATTGTCAGCCTCAGCACTGTTACTATCCTGACTGAACACACACCCTTCCAGTTGTGACTGGATGGATGACTGAAGGACGGTAATGTTATATTGTCAGCCTCAGCCCTGTTACTATCCTAACTGAACACACACCCTTCCAGTTGTTACTGGATGGATGACTGAAGGACGGTAATGTTATATTGTCAGCCTCAGCCCCGTTACTATCCTAACTGAGCACAGACCCTTCCCGTTGTTACTGGATGGATGACAGAAGGACGGTAATGCTGTATTTTCAGCCTCAGCCTTGTTACTATCCTAACTGAACACACACCCTTCCAGTTGTTACTGGGTGGACGGTTGAAGGACGGTAATGTTATATTGTCAGCCTCATCCCTGTTACTATCCTAACTGAGCACACACCCTTCCAGTTGTTACTGGATGGATGACTGAAGGACGGTAATGTTATATTCTCAGCCTCAGCCCTGTTACTATCCTAACTGAACACACACCCTTCCAGTTGTTACTGGATGGACGGTTGAAGGACG
This sequence comes from Heterodontus francisci, assembly GCF_036365525.1. NCBI lineage: Eukaryota > Metazoa > Chordata > Chondrichthyes > Heterodontiformes > Heterodontidae > Heterodontus > Heterodontus francisci. Next base: position 1,048,105 of record NW_027140336.1, read on the forward strand.
GTAATGTTATGTTATATTGTCAGCCTCAGCCCTGTTACTATCCTAACTGAACACACACCCTTCCAGTTGCTTCTGGATGGATGACTGAAGGACGGTAATGTTATATTGTCAGCCTCAGCCTTGTTACTATCCTAACTGAACACACACCCTTCGAGTTGTTACTGGATTGGTGACTGAAGGACGGTAATGTTATATTGTCAGCCTCAGCCCCGTTACTATCCTAACTGAACACACACCCTTCCAGTTGTTACTGGATGGACGGTTGAAGGACGGTAATGTTATATTGTCAGCCTCAGCCTTGTTACTATCCTAACTGAACACACACCCTTCCAGTTGTTACTGGAAGGATGACTGAAGGACGGTAATGTTATATTGACAGCCTCAGCCCTGTTACTATCCTAACTGAACACACACCCTTCCAGTTGTTACTGGATGGTTGACTGAAGGACGGTAATGTTATATTGTCAGCCTCAGCCCTGTTACTATCCTAACTGAACACACACCCTTCCAGTTGTTACTGGATGGATGACTGAAGGACGGTAATGTTATATTGTCAGCCTCAGCCTTGTTACTATCCTAACTGAACACACACGCTTCCAGTTGTTAGTGGATGGATGACTGAAGGACGGTAATGTTATATTGTCAGCCTCAGCCCTGTTACTATCCTAACTGAACACACACCCTTCCAGTTGTTACTGGATGGATGACTGAAGGACGGTAATGTTATATTGTCAGCCTCAGCCCCGTTACTATCCTAACTGAACACACGCCCTTCCAGTTGTTACTGGATGGACGGTTGAAGGACGGTGATGTTACATTGTCAGCCTCAGCCCCGTTACTATCCTAACTGAACACACACCCTTCCAGTTGTTACTGGATGGATGACTGAAGGACGGTAATGTTATATTGTCAGCCTCAGCCCCGTTACTATCCTAACTGAACAGACACCCTTCCCGTTGTTACTGGATGGACGGTTGAAGGACGGTAATGTTATATTGTCAGCCTCAGCCCTGTTACTATCCTAACTGAACACACACCCTTCCAGTTGTTACTGGATGGACGGTTGAAGGACGGTAATGCTGTATTGTCAGCCTCAGCCTTGTTACTATCCTAACTGAACACACACCCTTCCAGTTGTTACTGGATGGACGGTTGAAGGACGGTAATGTTATATTGTCAGCCTTCGCCCTCTTACTATCCTAACTGAACACACACCCTTCCAGTTGTTACTGGATGGACGGTTGAAGGACGGTAATGCTGTATTGTCAGCCTCAGCCTTGTTACTATCCTAACTGAACACACACCCTTCCAGTTGTTACTGGATGGACGGTTGAAGGACGGTAATGTTATATTGTCAGCCTCAGCCCTGTTACTATCCTAACTGAACACACACCCTTCCAGTTGTTACTGGATGGATGACTGAAGGACGGTAATGTTATATTGTCAGCCTTAGCCCTGTTACTATCCCAACTGAACACACACCCTTCCAGTTGTTACTGGATGGATGACTGAAGGACGGTAATGTTATATTGTCAGCCTCAGCCCCGTGACTATCCTAACTGAACACACACCCTTCCAGTTGTTACTGGATGGATGACTGAAGGACGGTAATGTTATATTGTCAGCCTCAGCCCCGTTACTATCCGAACTGAGCACAGACCCTTCCCGTTGTTACTGGATGGATGACTGAAGGACGGTAATGTTATATTGTCAGCCTCAGCCTTGTTACGATGCTAACTGAACACACACCCTTCCAGTTGTTACTGGATGGATGGTTGAAGGACGGTAATGTTATATTGCCAGCCTCATCCCTGTTACTATCCTAAATGAACACACACCCTTCCAGTTGTTACTGGATGGATGACTGAAGGACGGTAATGTTATATTGCCAGCCTCAGCCCTGTTACTATCCTAACTGAACACACACCCTTCCATTTGTTACTGGATGGACGGTTGAAGGACGGTAATGTTATATTGTCAGCCTCAGCCCTGTTGCTATCCTAACTGAACACACACCCTTCCAGTTGTTACTGGATGGATGACTGAAGGACGGTAATGTTATATTGTCAGCCTCAGCCTTGTTACTATCCTAACTGAACACACACCCTTCCAGTTGTTACTGGATGGATGACTGAAGGACGGTAATGTTATATTGTCAGCCTCAGCCCTGTTACGATCCTAACTGAACACACACCCTTCCAGTTGTTACTGGATGGACGGTTGAAGGACGGTAATGTTATATTGTCAGCCTCAGCCTTGTTACTATCCTAACTGAACACACACCCTTCCAGTTGTTACTGGATGGACGGTTGAAGGACGGTAATGTTATATTGTCAGCCTCAGCCTTGTTACTATCCTAACTGAACACACACCCTTCCAGTTGTTACTGGATGGACGGTTGAAGGACGGTAATGTTATATTGTCAGCCGCAGCCCTGTTACTATCCTAACTGAACACACACCCTTCCAGTTGTTACTGGATGGATGACTGAAGGACGGTAATGTTATATTGTCAGCCTCAGCCCTCTTACTATCCTAACTGAACACACACCCTTCCAGTTGTTACTGGATGGATGACTGAAGGACGGTAATGTTATATTGTCAGCCTCAGCCCTGTTACTATCCAAACTGAACACACACCCTTCCAGTTGTTGGTGGACGGTTGAAGGACGGTAATGTTATATTGTCAGCCTCAGCCCTGTTACTATCCGAACTGAACACACACCCTTCCAGTTGTTACTGGATGGACGGTTGAAGGACGGTAATGTTATATTGTCAGCCTCAGCCTTGTTACTATCCTAACTGAACACACACCCTTCCAGTTGTTGGTGGATGGACGGTTGAAGGACGGTAATGTTATATTGTCAGCCTCAGCCCTGTTACTATCCGAACTGAACACACACCCTTCCAGTTGTTACTGGATGGACGGTTGAAGGACGGTAATGTTATATTGTCAGCATCAGCCTTGTTACTGTCCTAACTGAACATACACCCTTCCAGTTGTTGGTGGATGGACGGTTGAAGGACGGTAATGTTATATTGTCTGCCTCAGCCCCGTTACTATCCTAACTGAACACACACCCTTCCAGTTGTTACTGGGTGGACGGTTGAAGGACGGTAATGTTATATTGTCAGCCTCAGCCCTGTTACTATCCTAACTGAACACACACCCTTCCAGTTGTTACTGGATGGATGACTGAAGGACGGTAATGTTATATTGTCAGCCTCAGCCTTGTTACTATCCTAACTGAACACACACGCTTCCAGTTGTTAGTGGATGGATGACTGAAGGACGGTAATGTTATATTGTCAGCCTCAGCCCTGTTACTATCCTAACTGAACACACACCCTTCCAGTTGTTACTGGATGGATGACTGAAGGACAGTAATGTTATATTGCCAACCTCAGCCCCGTTACTATCCTAACTGAACACACGCCCTTCCAGTTGTTAATGTATGGACGGTTGAAGGACGGTGATGTTACATTGTCAGCCTGAGCCCTCTTACTATCCTAACTGAACACACACGCTTCCAGTTGTTAGTGGATGGATGACTGAAGGAAGGTAATGTTATATTGTCAGCCTCAGCCCTGTTACTATCCTAACTGAACACACACCCTTCCAGTTGTTACTGGATGGACGGTTGAAGGACGGTAATGCTGTATTGTCAGCCTCAGCCTTGTTACTATCCTAACTGAACACACACCCTTCCAGTTGTTACTGGATGGATGACTGAAGGACGGTAATGTTATATTGTCAGCCTTGGCCCTGTTACTATCCCAACTGAACACACACCCTTCCAGTTGTTACTGGATGGATGACTGAAGGACGGTAATGTTATATTGTCAGCCTCAGCCCCGTTACTATCCGAACTGAGCACAGACCCTTCCCGTTGTTACTGGATGGATGACTGAAGGACGGTAATGTTATATTGTCAGCCTCAGCCTTGTTACGATGCTAACTGAACACACACCCTTCCAGTTGTTACTGGATGGATGGTTGAAGGACGGTAATGTTATATTGTCAGCCTCAGCCCTGTTACTATCCTAACTGAACACACACCCTTCCATTTGTTACTGGATGGACGGTTGAAGGACGGTAATGTTATATTGTCAGCCTCAGCCCTGTTACTATCCTAACTGAACACACACCCTTCCAGTTGTTACTGGATGGACGGTTGAAGGACGGTAATGTTATATTGTCAGCCTCAGCCCTGTTACTATCCTAACTGAACACACACCCTTCCAGTTGTTACTGGATGGACGGTTGAAGGACGGTAATGCTGTATTGTCAGCCTCAGCCTTGTTACTATCCTAACTGAACACACACCCTTCCAGTTGTTACTGGATGGACGGTTGAAGGACGGTAATGTTATATTGTCAGCCTTCGCCCTCTTACTATCCTAACTGAACACACACCCTTCCAGTTGTTACTGGATGGACGGTTGAAGGACGGTAATGCTGTATTGTCAGCCTCAGCCTTGTTACTATCCTAACTGAACACACACCCTTCCAGTTGTTACTGGATGGACGGCTGAAGGACGGTAATGTTATATTCTCAGCCTCAGCCCTTTTACTATCCTAACTGAACACACACCCTTCCAGTTGTTACTGGATGGATGACTGAAGGACGGTAATGTTATATTGTCAGCCTTGGCCCTGTTACTATCCCAACTGAACACACACCCTTCCAGTTGTTACTGGATGGATGACTGAAGGACGGTAATGTTATATTGTCAGCCTCAGCCCCGTGACTATCCTAACTGAACACACACCCTTCCAGTTGTTAGTGGATGGATGACTGAAGGACGGTAATGTTATATTGTCAGCCTCAGCCCCGTTACTATCCGAACTGAGCACAGACCCTTCCCGTTGTTACTGGATGGATGACTGAAGGACGGTAATGTTATATTGTCAGCCTCAGCCTTGTTACGATGCTAACTGAACACACACCCTTCCAGTTGTTACTGGAAGGATGACTGAAGGACGGTAATGTTATATTGTCAGCCTCAGCCCCGTTACTATCCGAACTGAGCACAGACCCTTCCCGTTGTTACTGGATGGATGACTGAAGGACGGTAATGTTATATTGTCAGCCTCAGCCCTGTTACTATCCAAACTGAACACACACCCTTCCAGTTGTTACTGGATGGACGGTTGAAGGACGGTAATGTTATATTGTCAGCCTCAGCCCTCTTACTATCCTAAATGAACAGACACCCTTCCAAATGTTACTGGATGGATGACTGAAGGACGGTAATGTTATATTGTCAGCCTCAGCCCTGTTACTATCCTAACTGAACACACACCCTTCCAGTTGTTGGTGGATGGACGGTTGAAGGACGGTAATGTTATATTGTCAGCCTCAGCCCTGTTACTATCCGAACTGAACACACACCCTTCCAGTTGTTACTGGATGGACGGTTGAAGGACGGTAATGTTATATTGTCAGCCTCAGCCTTGTTACTATCCTAACTGAACACACACCCTTCCAGTTGTTGGTGGATGGACGGTTGAAGGACGGTAATGTTATATTGTCAGCCTCAGCCCTGTTACTATCCGAACTGAACACACACCCTTCCAGTTGTTACTGGATGGACGGTTGAAGGACGGTAATGTTATATTGTCAGCATCAGCCTTGTTACTGTCCTAACTGAACATACACCCTTCCAGTTGTTGGTGGATGGACGGTTGAAGGACGGTAATGTTATATTGTCTGCCTCAGCCCCGTTACTATCCTAACTGAACACACACCCTTCCAGTTGTTACTGGGTGGACGGTTGAAGGACGGTAATGTTATATTGTCAGCCTCAGCCCTGTTACTATCCTAACTGAACACACACCCTTCCAGTTGTTACTGGATGGATGACTGAAGGACGGTAATGTTATATTGTCAGCCTCAGCCTTGTTACTATCCTAACTGAACACACACGCTTCCAGTTGTTAGTGGATGGATGACTGAAGGACGGTAATGTTATATTGTCAGCCTCAGCCCTGTTACTATCCTAACTGAACACACACCCTTCCAGTTGTTACTGGATGGATGACTGAAGGACAGTAATGTTATATTGCCAACCTCAGCCCCGTTACTATCCTAACTGAACACACGCCCTTCCAGTTGTTAATGTATGGACGGTTGAAGGACGGTGATGTTACATTGTCAGCCTGAGCCCTCTTACTATCCTAACTGAACACACACGCTTCCAGTTGTTAGTGGATGGATGACTGAAGGAAGGTAATGTTATATTGTCAGCCTCAGCCCTGTTACTATCCTAACTGAACACACACCCTTCCAGTTGTTACTGGATGGACGGTTGAAGGACGGTAATGCTGTATTGTCAGCCTCAGCCTTGTTACTATCCTAACTGAACACACACCCTTCCAGTTGTTACTGGATGGATGACTGAAGGACGGTAATGTTATATTGTCAGCCTTGGCCCTGTTACTATCCCAACTGAACACACACCCTTCCAGTTGTTACTGGATGGATGACTGAAGGACGGTAATGTTATATTGTCAGCCTCAGCCCCGTTACTATCCGAACTGAGCACAGACCCTTCCCGTTGTTACTGGATGGATGACTGAAGGACGGTAATGTTATATTGTCAGCCTCAGCCTTGTTACGATGCTAACTGAACACACACCCTTCCAGTTGTTACTGGATGGATGGTTGAAGGACGGTAATGTTATATTGTCAGCCTCAGCCCTGTTACTATCCTAACTGAACACACACCCTTCCATTTGTTACTGGATGGACGGTTGAAGGACGGTAATGTTATATTGTCAGCCTCAGCCCTGTTACTATCCTAACTGAACACACACCCTTCCAGTTGTTACTGGATGGACGGTTGAAGGACGGTAATGTTATATTGTCAGCCTCAGCCCTGTTACTATCCTAACTGAACACACACCCTTCCAGTTGTTACTGGATGGACGGTTGAAGGACGGTAATGCTGTATTGTCAGCCTCAGCCTTGTTACTATCCTAACTGAACACACACCCTTCCAGTTGTTACTGGATGGACGGTTGAAGGACGGTAATGTTATATTGTCAGCCTTCGCCCTCTTACTATCCTAACTGAACACACACCCTTCCAGTTGTTACTGGATGGACGGTTGAAGGACGGTAATGCTGTATTGTCAGCCTCAGCCTTGTTACTATCCTAACTGAACACACACCCTTCCAGTTGTTACTGGATGGACGGCTGAAGGACGGTAATGTTATATTCTCAGCCTCAGCCCTTTTACTATCCTAACTGAACACACACCCTTCCAGTTGTTACTGGATGGATGACTGAAGGACGGTAATGTTATATTGTCAGCCTTGGCCCTGTTACTATCCCAACTGAACACACACCCTTCCAGTTGTTACTGGATGGATGACTGAAGGACGGTAATGTTATATTGTCAGCCTCAGCCCCGTGACTATCCTAACTGAACACACACCCTTCCAGTTGTTAGTGGATGGATGACTGAAGGACGGTAATGTTATATTGTCAGCCTCAGCCCCGTTACTATCCGAACTGAGCACAGACCCTTCCCGTTGTTACTGGATGGATGACTGAAGGACGGTAATGTTATATTGTCAGCCTCAGCCTTGTTACGATGCTAACTGAACACACACCCTTCCAGTTGTTACTGGAAGGATGACTGAAGGACGGTAATGTTATATTGTCAGCCTCAGCCCCGTTACTATCCGAACTGAGCACAGACCCTTCCCGTTGTTACTGGATGGATGACTGAAGGACGGTAATGTTATATTGTCAGCCTCAGCCCTGTTACTATCCAAACTGAACACACACCCTTCCAGTTGTTACTGGATGGACGGTTGAAGGACGGTAATGTTATATTGTCAGCCTCAGCCCTCTTACTATCCTAAATGAACAGACACCCTTCCAAATGTTACTGGATGGATGACTGAAGGACGGTAATGTTATATTGTCAGCCTCAGCCCTGTTACTATCCTAACTGAACACACACCCTTCCAGTTGTTGGTGGATGGACGGTTGAAGGACGGTAATGTTATATTGTCAGCCTCAGCCCTGTTACTATCCTAACTGAACACACACCCTTCCAGTTGTTGGTGGATGGACGGTTGAAGGACGGTAATGTTATATTGTCAGCCTCAGCCCTGTTACTATCCTAACTGAACACATACACTTCCAGTTGTTACTGGATGGATGACTGAAGGACGGTAATGTTATATTGTCAGCCTCAGCCCTGTTACTATCCAAACTGAACACACACCCTTCCAGTTGTTGGTGGATGGACGGTTGAAGGACGGTAATGTTATATTGTCAGCCTCAGCCCTGTTACTATCCTAACTGAACACACACCCTTCTAGTTGTTACTGGATGGACGGTTGAAGGACGGTAATGTTATATTGTCAGCCTCAGCCCCGTTACTATCCAAACTGAACACACACCCTTCCAGTTGTTACTGGATGGACGGTTGAAGGACGGTAATGTTATATTGTCAGCCTCAGCCCTGTTACTATCCAAACTGAACACACACCCTTCCAGTTGTTACTGGATGGATGACTGAAGGACGGTACTGTTATATTGTCAGCCTCAGCCCTCTTACTATCCTAACTGAACAGACTCCCTTACAGTTGTGACTGGATGGACGGTTGAAGGACGGTAATGTTATATTGTCAGCCTCAGCCCTGTTACTATCATAACTGAACACAAACCCTTCCAGTTGTTACTGCATGGACGGTTGAAGGACGGTAATTTTATATTGTCAGCCTCAGCCTTGTAACTATCCTAACTGAACACGCACCCTTCCAGTAGTTACTGGATGGATGACTGAAGGACGGTAATGTTATATTGTCAGCCTCAGCCCCGTTACTATCCTAACTGAACACACACCCTTCCAGTTGTTACTGGATGGACGGTTGAAGGACGGTAATGTTATATTGTCAGCCTCAGCCTTGTTACTATCCTAACTGAACACGCACCCTTCCAGTTGTTACTGGATGGATGACTGAAGGACGGTAATGTTATATTGTCAGCCTCAGCCCCGTTACTATCCTAACTGATCACACACCCTTCCAGTTGTTACTGGATGGACGGTTGAAGGACGGTAATGTTATATTGTCAGCCTCAGCCCCGTTACTATCCTAACTGAACACACACCCTTCTAGTTGTTACTGGATGGACGGTTGAAGGACGGTAATGTTATATTGTCAGCCACAGCCCCGTTACTATCCTAACTGAACACACACCCTTCCAGTTGTTACTGGATGGACGTTTGAAGGACGGTAATGTTATATTGTCAGCCTCAGCCCTCTTACTATCCTAACTGAACACACACCCTTCCAGTTGTGACTGGATGGGCGGTTGAAGGACGGTAATGTTATATTGTCAGCCTCAGCCCTGTTACTATCCTAACTGAACACACACCCTTCCAGTTGTTACTGGATGGACGGTTGAAGGACGGTAATGTTATATTGTCAGCCTCAGCCCTGTTACTATCCTAACTGAACACACACCCTTCCAGTTTTTACTGGATGGATGACTGAAGGACGGTAATGTTATATTGTCAACCTCAGCCCTGTTACTATCCAAACTGAACACACACCCTTCCAGTTGTTGGTGGATGGAAGGTTGAAGGACGGTAATGTTATATTGTCAGCCTCAGCCCCGTTACTATCCAAACTGAACACACACCCTTCCAGTTGTTACTGGATGGATGACTGAAGGACGGTTATGTAATATTGTCAGCCTCAGACCCGTTACGATCCTAACTGAACACACACCCTTCCAGTTGTTACTGGATGGACGGTTGAAGGACGGTAATGTTACATTGTCAGCCTCAGCCCCGTTACTATCCTAACTGCACACACACACTTCTAGTTGTTACTGGATGGACGGTTGAAGGACGGTAATGTTATATTGTCAGCCTCAGCCCCATTACAATCCTAACTGATCACACACCCTTCCAGTTGTTACTGGATGGACGGTTGAAGGACGGTAATGTTATATTGTCAGCCTCAGCCTTGTTACTATCCTAACTGAACACACACCCTTCCAGTTGTTACTGGATGGATGACTGAAGGACGGTAATGTTATATTGTCAGCCTCAGCCCTGTTACTATCCAAACTGAACACACACCCTTCCAGTTGTTGGTGGATGGACGGTTGAAGGACGGTAATGTGATATTGTCAGCCTCAGCCCTGTTACTATCCTAACTGAACACACACCCTTCCAGTTGTTACTGGATGGACGGTTGAAGGACGATAATGTTATATTGTCAGCCTCAGCCCCGTTACTATCCTAACTGAACACACACCCTTCTAGTTGTTACTGGATGGACGGTTGAAGGATGGTAATGTTATATTGTCAGCCTCAGCCACGTTACTATCCAAACTGAATACACGCCCTTCCAGTTGTTACTGGATGGATGACTGAAGGACGGTAAAGTTATATTGTCACCCTCAGCCCTGTTACTATCCTATGTGAGCACCCACCCTTCCAGTTGTTACTGGATGGACGGTTGAAAGACGGTAATGTTATATTGTCAGCCTCAGCCCCGTTACTATCCTAACTGAACACACACCCTTCTAGTTGTTACTGGATGGACTGTTGAAGGACGGTAATGTTATATTGTCAGCCTCAGCCCCGTTACTATCCTAACTGAACACGCACCCTTCCAGTTGTTACTGGATGGACGGTTGAAGGACGGTAATGTTATATTTTCAGCCTCAGCCTTGTTCCTATCCTAACTGAACACACACCCTTCCCGTTGTTACTGGATGGATGACTGAAGGACGGTAATGTTATATTGTCAGCCTCAGCCCTGTTACTATCCAAACTGAACACACACCCTTCCAGTTATTACTGGATGGACGGTTGAAGGACGGTAATGTTATATTGTCAGCCTCAGCCCCGTTACTATCCTAACTGAACACACACCCTTCTAGTTGTTATTGGATGGACGGTTGAAGGATGGTAATGTTATATTGTCAGCCTCAGCCACGTTACTATCCAAACTGAACACACACCCTTCCAGTTGTTACTGGATGGATGACTGAAGGACGGTAAAGTTATATTGTCACCCTCAGCCCTGTTACTATCCTATGTGAGCACCCACCCTTCCAGTTGTTACTGGATGGACGGTTGAAAGACGGTAATGTAATATTGTCAGCCTCAGACCCGTTACGATCCTAACTGAACACACACCCTTCCAGTTGTTACTGGATGGACGGTTGAAGGACGGTAATGTTACATTGTCAGCCTCAGCCCCGTTACTATCCTAACTGCACACACACACTTCTAGTTGTTACTGGATGGACGGTTGAAGGACGGTAATGTTATATTGTCAGCCTCAGCCCCGTTACAATCCTAACTGATCACGCACCCTTCCAGTTGTTACCGGATGGACGGTTGAAGGACGGTAATGTTATATTGTCAGCCTCAGCCTTGTTACTATCCTAACTGAACACACACCCTTCCAGTTGTTACTGGATGGATGACTGAAGGACGGTAATGTTATATTGTCAGCCTCAGCCCTGTTACTATCCAAACTGAACACACACCCTTCCAGTTGTTGGTGGATGGACGGTTGAAGGACGGTAATGTGATATTGTCAGCCTCAGCCCTGTTACTATCCTAACTGAACACACACCCTTCCAGTTGTTACTGGATGGACGGTTGAAGGACGGTAATGTTATATTGTCAGCCTCAGCCCCGTTACTATCCTAACTGAACACACACCCTTCTAGTTGTTACTGGATGGACGGTTGAAGGATGGTAATGTTATATTGTCAGCCTCAGCCACGTTACTATCCAAACTGAACACACGCCCTTCCAGTTGTTACTGGATGGATGACTGAAGGACGGTAAAGTTATATTGTCACCCTCAGCCCTGTTACTATCCTATGTGAGCACCCACCCTTCCAGTTGTTACTGGATGGACGGTTGAAAGACGGTAATGTTATATTGTCAGCCTCAGCCCCGTTACTATCCTAACTGAACACACACCCTTCTAGTTGTTACTGGATGGACTGTTGAAGGACGGTAATGTTATATTGTCAGCCTCAGCCCCGTTACTATCCTAACTGAACACGCACCCTTCCAGTTGTTACTGGATGGACGGTTGAAGGACGGTAATGTTATATTTTCAGCCTCAGCCTTGTTCCTATCCTAACTGAACACACACCCTTCCCGTTGTTACTGGATGGATGACTGAAGGACGGTAATGTTATATTGTCAGCCTCAGCCCTGTTACTATCCAAACTGAACACACACCCTTCCAGTTGTTGGTGGATGGACGGTTGAAGGACGGTAATGTTATATTGTCAGCCGCAGCCCTGTTACTATCCTAACTGAACACACACCCTTCCAGTTGTTACTGGATGGACGGTTGAAGGACGGTAATGTTATATTGTCAGCCTCAGCCCCGTTACTATCCTAACTGAACACACACCCTTCTAGTTGTTACTGGATGGACGGTTGAAGGACGGTAATGTTATATTGTCAGCCTCAGCCCCGTTACTATCCTAACTGAACACACACCCTTCCAGTTGTTACTGGATGGACGGTTGAAGGACGGTAATGTTATATTGTCAGCCTCAGCCCTCTTACTATCCTAACTGAACAGACTCCCTTCCAGTTGTGACTGGATGGACGGTTGAAGGACGGTAATGTTATATTGTCAGCCTCAGCCCTGTTACTATCATAACTGAACACAAACCCTTCCAGTTGTTACTGCATGGACGGTTGAAGGACGGTAATTTTATATTGTCAGCCTCAGCCTTGTAACTATCCTAACTGAACACGCACCCTTCCAGTTGTTACTGGATGGATGACTGAAGGACGGTAATGTTATATTGTCAGCCTCAGCCCTGTTACTATCCTAACTGAACACACACCCTTCCAGTTGTTACTGGATGGACGGTTGAAGGACGGTAATGTTATATTGTCAGCCTCAGCCTTGTTACTATCCTAACTGAACACGCACCCTTCCAGTTGTTACTGGATGGATGACTGAAGGACGGTAATATTATATTGTCAGCCTCAGCCCCGTTACTATCCTAACTGATCACACACCCTTCCAGTTGTTACTGGATGGACGGTTGAAGGACGGTAATGTTATATTGTCAGCCTCAGCCCCGTTACTATCCTAACTGAACACACACCCTTCTAGTTGTTACTGGATGGACGGTTGAAGGACGGTAATGTTATATTGTCAGCCACAGCCCCGTTACTATCCTAACTGAACACACACCCTTCCAGTTGTTACTGGATGGACGGTTGAAGGACGGTAATGTTATATTGTCAGCCTCAGCCCTCTTACTATCCTAACTGAACAGACACCCTTCCAGTTGTTACTGGATGGACGGTTGAAGGACGGTAATGTTATATTGTCAGCCTCAGCCCCGTTACTATCCTAACTGAACACACACCCTTCTAGTTGTTACTGGATGGACGGTTGAAGGACGGTAATGTTATATTGTCAGCCTCAGCCCCGTTACTATCCAAACTGAACACACACCCTTCCAGTTGTTACTGGATGGACGGTTGAAGGACGGTAATGTTATATTGCCAGCCTCAGCCCTGTTACTATCCTAACTGAACAGACACCCTTCTAGTTGTTACTGGATGGATGACTGAAGGACGGTAATGTTATATTGTCAGCCTCAGCCCTCTTACTATCCTAACTGAACAGACACCCTTCTAGTTGTTACTGGATGGATGACTGAAGGACGGTAATGTTATATTGTCAGCCTCAGCCCTGTTACTATCCAAACTGAACACACACCCTTCCAGTTGTTACTGGATGGACGGTTGAAGGACGGTAATGTTATATTGTCAGCCTCAGCCTTGTTACTATCCTAACTGAACACACACCCTTCCAGTTGTTACTGGATGGACGGTTGAAGGACGGTAATGTTATACTGTCAGCCTCAGCCCTGTTACTATCTTAACTGAACACACACCCTTCCAGTTGTTACTGGATGGACGGTTGAAGGACGGTAATGTTATATTTTCAGCCTCAGCCCTGTTACTATCATAACTGAACACAAACCCTTCCAGTTGTTACTGCATGGACGGTTGAAGGACGGTAATTTTATATTGTCAGCCTCAGCCTTGTAACTATCCTAACTGAACACACACCCTGCCAGTTGTTAGTGGATGGACGGTTGAAGGACGGTAATGTTATATTGTCAGCCTCAGCCCTGTTACTATCCTAACTGAACACACACCCTTCCAGTTGTTACTGGATGGACGGTTGAAGGACGGTAATGTTATATTGTCAGCCTCAGCCCTGTTACTATCCTAACTGAACACACGCCCTTCCAGTTGTTACTGGACGGACGGTTGAAGGACGGTAATGATATATTGTCAGCCTCAGCCCTCTTACTATCCTAACTGAACAGACACCCTTCCAGTTGTGACTGGATGGATGACTGAAGGACGGTAATGTTATCGTCAGCCTCAGCCCTGTTACTATCCAAACTGAACAGACACCCTTCCAGTTGTTACTGGATGGACGGTTGAAGGACGGTAATGTTATATTGTCAGCCTCAGCCCTCTTACTATCCTAACTGAACAGACACCCTTCCAGTTGTGACTGGATGGACGGTTGAAGGACGGTAATATTATATTGTCAGCCTCAGCCCTGTTACTATCCTAACTGAACACACACCCTTCCAGTTGTTACTGGATGGACGGTTGAAGGACGGTAATGTTATATTGTCAGCCTCAGCCCTATTACTATCCTAACTGAACACACACCCTTCCAGTTGTTACTGGATGGATGACTGAAGGACGGTAATGTTATCGTCAGCCTCAGCCCTGTTACTATCCAAACTGAACACACACCCTTCCAGTTGTTGGTGGATGGACGGTTGAAGGACGGTAATGTTATATTGTCAGCCTCAGCCCTGTTACTTTCCTAACTGAACACACACCCTTCCAGTTGTTACTGGATGGACGGTTGAAGGACGGTAATGTTATATTGTCAGCCTCAGCCTTGTTACTATCCTAACTGAATACACACCCTTCCAGTTGTTACTGGATGGATGGTTGAAGGACGGTAATGTTATATTGTCAACCTCAGCCCCGTTACTATCCTAACTGAACACACTCCCTTCCAGTTGTTACTGGATGGACGGTTGAAGGACGGTAATGTTATATTGTCAGCCTCAGCATTTTTACTATCCTAACTGAACACGGACCCTTCCAGTTGTTACTGGATGGATGACTGAAGGACGGTAATGTTATATTGTCAGCCTCAACCCCGTTACTATCCTAACTGAACACACACCCTTCCAGTTGTTACTGGATGGACGGTTGAAGGACGGTAATGTTATATTGTCAGCCTCAGCCTTGTTACTATCCTAACTGAACACGCACCCTTCCAGTTGTTACTGGATGGATGACTGAAGGACGGTAATGTTATATTGTCAGCCTCAGCCCCGTTACTATCCTAACTGATCACACACCCTTCCAGTTGTTACTGGATGGACGGTTGAAGGACGGTAATGTTATATTGTCAGCCTCAGCCCCGTTACTATCCTAACTGAACACACACCCTTCTAGTTGTTACTGGATGGACGGTTGACGGACGGTGATGTTATATTGTCAGCCTCAGTCCCGTTACTATCCTAACTGAACACACACCCTTCCAGTTGTTACTGGATGGACGGTTGAAGGACGGTAATGTTATATTGTCAGCCTCAGCCCTCTTACTATCCTAACTGAACACACACCCTTCTAGTTGTTACTGGATGGATGACTGAAGGACGGTAATGTTATATTGTCAGCCTCAGCCCTGTTACTATCCAAACTGAACACACACCCTTCCAGTTGTTACTGGATGGACGGTTGAAGGACGGTAATGTTATATTGTATGCCTCAGCCCTCTTACTATCCTAACTGAACAGACACACTTCCAGTTGTGACTGGATGGACGGTTGAAGGACGGTAATGTTATATTGTCAGCCTCAGCCATGTTACTATCCTAACTGAATACGCACCCTTCCAGTTGTTACTGGATGGACGGTTGAAGGACGGTAATGTTATATTGTCAGCCTCAGCCCTATTACTATCCTAACTGAACACACACCCTTCCAGTTGTTACTGGATGGATGACTGAAGGACGGTAATGTTATCATCAGCCTCAGCCCTGTTACTATCCAAACTGAACACACACCCTTCCAGTTGTTGGTGGATGGACGGTTGAAGGACGGTAATGTTATATTGTCAGCCTCAGCCCTGTTACTTTCCTAACTGAACACACACCCTTCCAGTTGTTACTGGATGGACGGTTGAAGGACGGTAATGTTATATTGTCAGCCTCAGCCCCGTTACTATCCTAACTGAACACACACCCTTCCAGTTGTTACTGGATGGACGGTTGAAGGACGGTAATGTTATATTGTCAGCCTCAGCCTTGTTACTATCCTAACTGAACACGGACCCTTCCAGTTGTTACTGGATGGATGACTGAAGGACGGTAATGTTATATTGTCAGCCTCAACCCCGTTACTATCCTAACTGAACACACACCCTTCCAGTTGTTACTGGATGGACGGTTGAAGGACGGTAATGTTATATTGTCAGCCTCAGCCTTGTTACTATCCTAACTGAACACGCACCCTTCCAGTTGTTACTGGATGGATGACTGAAGGACGGTAATGTTATATTGTCAGCCTCAGCCCTGTTACTATCCTAACTGATCACACACCCTTCCAGTTGTTACTGGATGGACGGTTGAAGGACGGTAATGTTATATTGTCAGCCTCAGCCCCGTTACTATCCTAACTGAACACACACCCTTCTAGTTGTTACTGGATGGACGGTTGACGGACGGTAATGTTATATTGTCAGCCTCAGCCCCGTTACTATCCTAACTGAACACACACCCTTCCAGTTGTTACTGGATGGACGGTTGAAGGACGGTAATGTTATATTGTCAGCCTCAGCCCTCTTACTATCCTAACTGAACAGACACCCTTCTAGTTGTTACTGGATGGATGACTGAAGGACGGTAATGTTATATTGTCAGCCTCAGCCCTGTTACTATCCAAACTGAACACACACCCTTCCAGTTGTTACTGGATGGACGGTTGAAGGACGGTAACGTGAAATTGTCAGCCTCAGCCCTGTTACTATCATAACTGAACACACACCCTTCCAGTTGTTACTGGATGGACAGTTGAAGGACGGTAATGTTATATTGTCAGCCTCAGCCCTGTTAGAATCCTAACTGAACACACACCCTTCCAGTTGTTACTGGATGGACGGTTGAAGGACGTTAATGTTATATTGTCAGCCTCAGCCCTCTTACTATCCTAACTGAACAGACACCCTTCCAGTTGTGACTGGATGGACGGTTGAAGGACGGTAATGTTATATTGTCATCCTCAGCCCTCTTACTATCCTAACTGAACAGACACCCTTCCAGTTGTGACTGGATGGACGGTTGAAGGACGGTAATGTTATATTGTCAGCCTCAGCCCTGTTACTATCCTAACTGAACACACACCCTTCCAGTTGTTACTGGATGTACGGTTGAAGGACGGTAATGTTATGTTGTCAGCCTCAGCCCTGTTACTATCCTAACTGAACACACACCCTTCCAGGTGTTGGTGGATGGACGGTTGAAGGACGGTAATGTTATATTGTCAGCCTCAGCCCTGTTACTATCCAAACTGAACACACACCCTTCCAGTTGTTGGTGGATGGACGGTTGAAGGACGGTAATGTTATATTGTCAGCCTCAGCCCTGTTACTATCCTAACTGAACACACACCCTTCCAGTTGCTACTGGATGGACGGTTGAAGGACGGTAATGTTATATTGTCAGCCTCAGCCCCGTTACTATGCTAACTGAAAATACACCCTTCCAGTTGTTACTGGATGGACGGTTGAAGGACGGTAATGTTATATTGTCAGCCTCAGCCCTGTTACTATCCTAACTGAACACACACCCTTCCAGTTGTTACTGGATGGATGACTGAAGGACGGTAATGTTATATTGTCAGCCTCAGCCCTCTTACTATCCTAACTGAACAGACACCCTTCCAGTTGTGACTGGATGGACGGTTGAAGGACGGTAATGTTATATTGTCAGCCTCAGCCCTGTTACTATCCTAACTGAACACACACCCTTCCAGTTGTTACTGGATGGATGACTGAAGGACGGTAATGTTATATTGTCAGCCTCAGCCCCGTTACTATCCTAACTGAACACACACCCTTCCAGTTGTTACTGGATGGACGGTTGAAGGACGGTAATGTTATATTGTCAGCCTCAGCCTTGTTACTATCCTAACAGAACACGCACACTTCCAGTTGTTACTGGATGGATGACTGAAGGACGGTAATGATATATTGTCAGCCTCAGCCCCGTTACTATCCTAACTGAACACACACCCTTCCAGTTGTTACTGGATGGACGGTTGAAGGACGGTAATGTTATATTGTCAGCCTCAGCCTTGTTACTATCCTAACTGAACACGCACCCTTCCAGTTGTTACTGGATGGACGGTTGAAGGACGGTAATGTTATATTGTCAGCCTCAGCCTTGTTACTATCCTAACTGAACACGCACCCTTCCAGTTGTTACTGGATGGATGACTGAAGGACGGTAATGTTATATTGTCAGCCTCAGCCCCGTTACTATCCTAACTGAACACACACCCTTCCAGTTGTTACTGGATGGACGGTTGAAGGACGGTAATGTTATATTGTCAGCCTCAGCCTTGTTACTATCCTAACAGAACACACACCCTTCCAGTTGTTACTGGATGGATGACTGAAGGACGGTAATGTTATATTGTCAGCCTCAGCCCCGTTACTATCCTAACTGAACACACACCCTTCCCGTTGTTACTGGATGGATGGTTGAAGGACGGTAATGTTATATTGTCAGCCTCAGCCCTGTTACTATCCTAACTGAACACACACCCTTCCAGTTGTTACTGGATGGATGACTGAAGGACGGTAATGTTATATTGTCAGCCTCAGCCCTGTTACTATCCTAACTGAACACACACCCTTCCAGTTGTTGGTGGATGGACGGTTGAAGGACGGTAATGTTATATTGTCAGCCTCAGCACTGTTACTATCCTAACTGAACACACGCCTTTCCAGTTGTTGGTGGATGGACGGTTGAAGGACGGTAATGTTATATTGTCAGCCTCAGCCCTGTTACTATCCTAACTGAACACACACCCTTCCAGTTGTTACTGGATGGACGGTTGAAGGACGGTAATGTTATATTGTCAGCCTCAGCCCTGTTACTATCCTAACTGAACACACACCCTTCCAGTTGTGACTGGATGGACGGTTGAAGGACGGTAATGTTATATTGTCAGCCTCAGCCCTGTTACAATCATAACTGAACACACACCCTTCCAGTTGTTACTGGATGGACAGTTCAAGGACGGTAATGTTATATTGTCAGCCTCAGCCCCGTTACTATCCTAACTGAACACACACTTTTCCAGTTGTTACTGGATGGATGACTGAAGGACGGTCATGTTATATTGTCAGCCTCAGCCCCGTTACTATCCGAACTGAACAGACACCCTTCCAGTTGTTACTGGATGAATGGTTGAAGGACGGTAATGTTATATTGTCAGCCTCAGCCCCGTGACTATCCTAACTGAGCACAGAACCTTCCCGTTGTTACTGGATGGATGACTGAAGGACGGTAATGTTATATTGTCAGCCTCAGCCTTGTTACTATCCGAACTGAACACACACCCTTCCAGTTGTTACTGGATGGACGGTTGAAGGACGGTAATGTTATATTGTCAGCCTCATCCCTGTTACTATCCTAACTGAACACACACCCTTCCAGTTGCGACTGGATGGACGGTTGAAGGACGGTAATGTTATATTGTCAGCCTCATCCCTGTTACTATCCGAACTGAACACACACCCTTCCAGTTGTTACTGGATGGATGGTTGAAGGACGGTAATGTTATATTGTCAGCCTCATCCCTGTTACTATCCTAACTGAACACACACCCTTCCAGTTGTTACTGGATGGATGACTGAAGGACGGTAATGTTATATTGTCAGCCTCAGCCCTGTTACTATCCTAACTGAACACACACCCTTCCAGTTGTTACTGGATGGACGGTTGAAGGACGGTAATGTTATATTGTCAGCCTCAGCCCCGTTACTATCCTAACTGAACACACACCCTTCCAGTTGTTACTGGATGGATGGTTGAAGGACGGTAATGTTATATTGTCAGCCTCAGCCCTCTTACTATCCTAACTGAACACACACCCTTCCAGTTGTTACTGGATGGATGACTGAAGGACGGTAATGTTATATTGTCAGCCTCAGCCCTGTTACTATCCTACCTGAACACACACCCTTCCAGTTGTTACTGGATGGACGGCTGAAGGACGGTAATGTTATATTGTCAGCCTCAGCCCCGTTACTATCCAAACTGAACACACGCCCTTCCAGTTGTTAGTGGATGGATGACTGAAGGACGGTAATGTTATATTGTCAGCCTCAGCCCCGTTACTATCCTAACTGAACACACACCCTTCCAGTTGTTACTGGATGGATGACTGAAGGACGGTAATGTTATATTGTCAGCCTCAGCCCTGTTACTATCCTAACTGAACACACACCCTTCCAGTTGTTACTGGATGGACGGTTGAAGGACGGTAATGTTATATTGTCAGCCTCAGCCTTGTTACTATCCTAACTGAACACACACCCTTCCAGTTGTTACTGGATGGATGACTGAAGGACGGTAATGTTATATTGTCAGCCTCAGCCTTGTTACTATCCTAACTGAACACACACCCTTCCAGTTGTTACTGGATGCACGGTTGAAGGACGGTAATGTTATATTGTCAGCCTCAGCCCCGTTACTATCCTAACTGAACACACACCCTTCCAGTTGTTACTGGATGTACGGTTGAAGGACGGTAATTTTATATTGTCAGCCTCAGCCTTGTTACTATCCTAACTGAACACACACCCTTCCAGTTGTTACTGGATGGACGGTTGAAGGACGGTAATGTTATATTTTCAGCCTCAGCCTTGTTACTATCCTAACTGAACACACACCCTTCCAGTTGTTACTGGATGGACGGTTGAAGGACGGTAATGTTATATTTTCAGCCTCAGCCTTGTTACTATCCTAACTGAACACACACCCTTCCAGTTGTTACTGGATGGACGGTTGAAGGATGGTAATGTTATATTGTCAGCCTCAGCCCTGTTACTATCCTAACTGAACACACACCCTTCCAGTTGTTACTGGATGGACAGTTGAAGGACGGTAATGTTATATTGTCAGCCTCAGCCCTGTTACTATCCTAACTGAACACACACCCTTCCAGTTGTTAGTGGATGGATGACTGAAGGACGGTAATGTTAGTCAGAATCACATTGCTCGGTGGGCATTGCTCTTGCAAGGTAGATATATTTCAGTAAAAAAGGAAAATACTTTGACATGCTTGGCATACAATTTAATCTACCAGGCTGAACCCCATGAGTGTCAGGTTTTGACAGAAAAGGCCTTCAAGGGACATTTTGTGTCAAAATCAGTGCGGGGCGGGAGTGTCCAACGGAAGAAAACAGAAATCAAACCAGCACTCAACATATTTGTTGACGGTTCATCTGCAGTGGAGGATGGGATTAGGCAGGCAAAGTGCGGATTACAAATACAGGATCATAATGGAAAACCTGTTAAAGACATTGCCTTACAGTTACTGGCGAGTTTAAGTGTGCAGTGTGCCGAATGAGCTGCAGTCACTTTGTGCTGACACAACCACATGTTTCCCCCATTGGTTGATATAAATTCTGACAGTATGTACGTGTGTAACTGTTTGACCGAGTACCTACCTCTGTGGGAAGCGAGAGGTTTTGTGTCAGCAGATGGCAAACCTTTTCCATCTGTCCTGTTACTGCAGAGAATAGTAGATGCAGCGAGGAGAGGATTACAGAAAATACTATGATATATTGACCTTTGTTGTGAAAATTGGATAGGAGATAATTGGGACAACTTTGTCTAAGTGTCGTCTGGAAAACCAGGTGGTCATATGTCCTTACCCTATATATATATATATACATACATATAAAACAGCAGAATCAAAATGTGGATTTAATACCACTGTAAATTGCACCATGGAAACGAGGAAGGCATTATCAGGTTAACCCATGTGGCCTATAAGGCAAAGGGGACATATTGCTTAACCACCACAATGAAGAAGTACCAGTATGGACATAACCAGATTTGTCTGGTGAGCAACAGTACGTCGCTTGTCAACCCACAAATACCAACTTGAGTAGAGAAGACGGAGTTGGTCGGCATACATAAAAGAAAGACAGAAACGATAATTGTTACAGAAAGTATTAAGGACGACTTGATAAATTACCTTCGGGAACATAAATATACTATTCAGCCATTGCCCATACGTTTGGGTCAAGAGAGGCAGCAACGAGAAACCATTGATGTAGTGTACTACAATCTGGAACAACAGTGGAAGATGATACAAGTTCAGATTGATGAGATAAATGATTCTACCTGGTGGGAGGACTTATGGAACTGGGGGTCAAACGTGAAGATACACCCTGGTTTAGAAATATCTCCCATGTCCTGATAGTCGTTTCGGGTGTCATGGTGATAGATGTGACATACTTAATTTGGAAACTTAAGAAATTGATTAAGGAATGTGAGAGGATGTATGAACACAGGTTGGACAGCTACCTGAAAGGCAATCAGTATTCGAAGTTGCTCCATTAAAATATTGACAATTAATTATGTAACACGAGGGTAGTTGTATAACTATTGGTAGATACTTAAAATGAATTAATGAATGACAAATGTATTCTAAAAGTTAAATTGCGACTGCGTTATGCTCGCACAAGTGATTAATTATGTAACAATGATGTTAACATTGTGCTTTCTTTAACATTACACTGCTTATGATCTTGCGTTAACAATGAAATTATAATTGCAGAAGTGTACTACCAAAGAGACATGAGAGTGTGATCCCTTGGGCATAGCCCTGCATGATCAGAGGCGGACGGGGGGACGGGGGGTGGGGGGGGGGGTGGTGTGGTGGTGGGTGTAGACTCAGTAAAAATACATAAGAACGTAATTGAAACAATGAGGCTCGTCACACAACAATACACAACGTTTTGAAACATAGGGGGGCTGGTTAGAAGGAGCACAGCAAACAGATGGTCAAGGAATTGTAGACCATACAGAAAAGCAGGCTGAAACAAGAGAGAGATTCTACCAGACAGTGTCCCTGCACAAACCAGATAAAGGAGTTTCTATTGGCATGAGGTCGGATTAGACTCACAGTAGACAATGGCTGAAAATGGTGACAGCACGAGAACCCCGAGGAAGAACACTCAAGAAAATTCCCTGAGTCATGGACTCAGAGAATAGAAAGGCAGCTGCCATTCTGAGACTGATCACCTCGTGTCTTGGGGTAGTATAACATGCAAGTAGTGAGTGCTTGTACCTGATGATTTAATGTGTGAATAAACATTGATATACCTTCCACCAGTCCGATTCTGTGAATTCTTCAAGAGGAAGTGCAGATTAGGCACAGTAACAATCTGATAGCTCTATACAAGGTCTTACCAGGAACATAAACACAAGCAACGCCTAGAGAGAAAATTACACGACCAGTAACAAAATTAGCAATGCTTTGTCGAGTTTACAGCCTTTATCAAAGACTCACCAGGACTAACAACAACAGCAAAGAGGGATGAGAAAATGACAGGGGCAGTAATTCAGTTAAACACGGTTCATAGAATTAATAGCTGGATAAAGAGTCTTACCAGGAACACCAATAATAGCGAGGATGGGATAGTAAATATATTGAATAACCTGAAGAGCTAAAAAGATCCGATAGTCTAATGAGAACCAGTCATAATATGTGGAAAGATCGTCAAATTGCCAGATGAAACTCCTGTCCATTGTTGTAACATTCCCATCGATTGTTTTCAGATTCTGACCCATTGTTGCAACATTCCCATCTATTGTTCACAGATTCTGACCCATTGTTGTAACATTCCAATCTATTGTTCTCAGATTCTGATCTATCCTCTCCCTCTGTCTGGAGCTGTTGGTCCCTCTTACTGCCGGGTTTGATGCTCCTGTTGACACTATGTGATAATACATTGAAATGACTCCCATATTAATAGAAGTTGGAAACCCTCCAGTGAAACAATTAGGGTCCGTGGAGACTGACATTAATTCCAGTCACTGAACAAACAGGTTCAGTTAACCCCTTTCAGTCCAGCACTGTTTGTACCACAATAAAGTAGAACATTTATCTGGTCTGGATGGGATGTATGAGAGATGCTGAGGGAAGGAAAGGTGGGAATAGCGGAGGCACTGAACAGAATTTTTCAATCCTCCTTGGATATGGGAGTTGTGACAGAGGTCTAGAGGGTTGTAAATGTTACACCCTACTTGAAAAAAAGGAGTGTTTGAGTAAACGCTGTATTTACTGACCAGACAGTTTAACGTCACTGATGGGGAAATTTCATAACCCAGGACAAATATATTCATTGCTTTGAAAAACATGGAATAATAAATAGACAGCAGTAGGGATATGGTAATGACAAAGCATGTCTGGCAAACCTCAACAACAACTTATATTTATATAGTGCTTTTAATGTTATAAAACATCCCAAAGTGCTTCTCAGGATCATTACGAAGCAAAGTATGACACTGAGACACAACATGAGATATTAGATCAGATGGCCAACAGCTTGAACAAAGAGATAGGTTTTAAGGAGTACCTGAAAGGAGGAAAGCGAGACGGAAAGGTGGTGACCGTAGCGGAGTGGTAATATTACCAAAATTGTAATACTGAGGCTCAGGCTGATTCTCTGAGGACATGGGTTCAAACCCCACCGTGGTAACTGGTGCAATTTAAAATTCAATAAGAGCTAACATTCAATTAATTAATACAAATCTGCATTTGAAAACTATTCTCAGCAATGGTGCCATGATGCTATCAATGATCATCATAAAAAAAAACAGCCTGGCTTACTGATGTTCTTCAGCAATGGAAATCTGCCATCCTTATACGGTCTGGCCTCCATGTGACTCCAAACCCACAACAATATGGTTGACTCTAAACTGAATTCTGAAAGGTCCAGCAAACCACTCAGTCATCAAGGGCAATTAGGGATGGGCAAAAAATGCTGGCCTTGTCAGTGACACCCACATCCCATGAACGAATGAAAAAAAAAACAGTGCAGTGAGGATATTCCAGAACATTGGTCCTCGGCAGCTGAAGACCTAGTCGCCAGTGGTGCAGTGATTAAAATCCGGGTGCACTAGAGGCCGGAATTAGAGGAGTACATATATCTCGGTGGGTTGTGGAGGTGGAGGAGATTACAAAGATATGGGGCGGGGGGCGAGGCCATGGAGGGATCTGAAAACAAGGAAAATAATTTTAAAATCAAGACATTGCTTGACTGGGAGTCAATGTCAGTCAGTGATAGATGAACGGGACTTGGTGTGAGTTAAGACATGGGCAGCAGAGTTTTGGATGACCTGAAGTTTACAGAGAGTAGAATGTGGGAGATCAGCCAGGAGTGAGTTGGAATAATCACATCTAGAGGTGACGAATGCATGAATGAGGTTTCAGCAGCAGATTGGCTGAGACAGGGGTGAAGTCGGGTGACGTTACTGAGGTGGAAATAGGCGGCTGCAATGAATTCCTGAAAATGAGGTTAAAGCTCATTTTGTGGTGAAATGTGACACCAAGGTTGTAAACATACTGTCTGCATCTCAGACTGCCAACAGGAAGAGGGATGGAATCAATAGCAAGGGAACAGAGTTGGAGTGGGGAGTGAAAACAATGGCATCAGTCTTCCCAATATTTAACTGGAGGAAATTTCTGCTCATCCAGTACTGGATGTCGGATAAGCAGTCTGATAATTGAACAACAGTGGAGGAGTGGAGAGAGGTAGTGCTGAGGTAAACTTGATGGAGTTATTTGATAAAACAATGGAGAGGGTTGATGAGGGTGGTGTGATTGAAGTTATATATATGGACTTTCAAAAGGTGTTTGATCAAGTGTCATTCAATGGACAGGTTAGGAAAACTGAACCTTATGGATGAAAGGGACAGTGACAGTGTGGATATAACATTGACTAAGGAACAGTAAACAGAGAGAAGTGGTGAAAGGTTGTTGTTCAGACTCGATAGGAGTATACAGTGGTGTTCCCCAAGGCTCGGTATTAGGACCACTGCTCTTTTTGCCCTTGGAAAACCAGGGGTGGGTAGGGCAGAGCCCCCTCCTCCTCTCTCTTTACAGAGCTTCCCCTCTCTGCAGCCTCCGCTCCATTTGTTGGTCATGTTACAGACACAGAGACACTGTAACTACAGTCCCATACCTCGTCCAGAGTTGTGTCACCAAATACTCTGTCCTCCCTGAATGTCTGCAGCAGCTCACAACACAACCTCCAGAAAACCATCCACAGCACCTCCACTAACTTTACAATAGCAGAAGTACGTCAAAAGCCCTAAACCTGTAATTTGGAAGCCTGGTCATTTTAAATAACACCAGGGGGTTCTTCGTGCCGCTGAATGCATGTTCAGCTGAGAGCGACTAACACAGGCGGTCAGTGGACATGCACAGACCAAGTTTCACAGACGTGCATCAAAGCTGCGGGAATGGATGATTGACATCTTATTCAGACCCCTCCTCACGCTGCAGACACACACATGTTACACCCACGCTATCACCTCGGCCAGCCTGGGTGTCCTGCACAATGTGCTGGATGTGACCGGCAGTGCAGCTCACACCATTGTATGGATCCAAACTTCCACAACATCAGTGGAGCTGGAGAGATGAAATGTGCGGTCAGGGAGAGGCAGAGTGAATGAAACTCACTTTAAAAAGGGAATTAGAACAAGACTTTCAGATGAACAAGTTTCAGGAATATTGGAAATGAACAGGGGATTGGGATAATCAGAGGGTTGAGGACATGGAGGGATTTGATCACATGAGTGAGAATATTAAAATTGAGGTGTTACTGGAACAAGAGCCAATGTAGGTCAGTGAGCACGGGGATGTTAGGTGAACAGAATTTGGTGTAAATTAGAAGATGGCAGCAGAGTTTTGGATGATTACAAGGTTACAGAAAGTTTTAATGTGGGAGACCAGCTGGGAGTGTGTTAGAATAGTCAAGTCTCAAGTCAACAAAGGCATGGATGAGAGTTTGAGCAGCAGATGAGCTGAACTCTCTCTCTCTCTCTCTCCCTGTTTCTTTCTCTGTCTCCCTCTCTTGCTCTGGCCCACACTCAGAGTCTTATATGCTTCAATCTTGTCGCCTCTTACTTTCCTAATCGTCTTATATGTTTCAATCTTGTCGCCTCTTACTTTTCTAAACCCCAGCTGATATAAGACTAGCCCGCCAGCCTTTCAACATAAGACAACCCGCCCATTCCAGGTATTAGTCTAGGATACCTTCTCTGAATTGCTTCCAACGCATTTGCATGCTACCTTAAATAAGGAGACCAATACTGTACACAGTACTCCAGATGAGGTCTCATCAATGACCTGTATAACTGAAATATAAACACCCTACATTTGTGTTCTATTCCGCTCGCAATAAATGATAATATTTTATTAGTTTTCCTAATTACTTGCTGAACCTGCAGACTAACCTTATACAATTCATGCAGCAGGATACACATATCCCTCTGCAACTCTGACTTCTGCAATCCATCACCATTCAAATAATATGATCAGTTTTTATTCTCACTGTCCAAATGGATTAGGAGACAGAGAGAGTTTACACTCGATCAAACGTGTGTGTGTTCATCGCTAAGAGTTGCGGGGCGGGGCGGGGGTAGGGGAACTTTAAGAGAGTTTTGAATAAGTAAAGCCAGAAATACAATGAAATTAGCATATCACAGGAAATTGTCAATTGAACCGGTAAATGTTAGAAATGTAACAGTCTTTGAGCAAGTGAAAGAGGGGAAGGGGAAGAGGAACAAGAAGGAAGGATTGTGATGGGACGGAGAGGGGAGAGTTTAAATGACAGACTGTTACATTTCTAACGTTTTCCTGTTCTGATGAAGGGTCACAGATCTGAAACATTAACTCTGTTTCTCTCTGCACAGATGCTGCCAGACTTGCTGAGTATTTCTGGCACTTTCTGTTCTCATTTCAGATTTCCAGCAACCGCAGTATTTTGTTTTTATTTTAGTATTTAATTCACTGTCACTTCTATTCCAGGAATTCCTACCTTAAAGACGTTCTGCTCTTCTCTTCCAGAGCTTAGGGCCTCGGCAGCCGAAGGTACGGCCATCAATGGTAGAGTAATTAAACTCGGAGATGCTCAAGAGTCCAGAGTTATATGACGTCTCAGTGCTGCAGTGGAAGCTCAGACTGAAGTCATGAGATCCATAACAAAAACAAGAAATGCTGGAATCACTCAGCAGGTCTGGCAGCATCTGTGGAAAGAGAAGCACAGTTAACATTTCGGGTCAGTGACCCTTCTTCGGAAGGGTCCTACTTTTCCGAAGAAGGGTCACTGACCCGAAACGTTAACTCTGCTTCTCTTTCCACAGATGCTGCCAGACCTGCTGAGTGATTCCAGCATTTCTTGTTTTTGTTTCAGATTTCCAGCATCTGCAGTATTTTGCTTTTATGTCATGAGATCCATGCTTGCTGTCATGCAGGATCAGACTGCTGTCAACATGGCTGTGGATCTCAGTGTTCAAAGGGGTTTTCAGGATCTCACAGCAGTCCAGCAATCTGTGATCCAGTAGATTACTCGGATTGATGAACTGTCGCCCCGTGGGACTGACAGTGTCTCCATGGAGCATGAACCTGCTGTCCTCTCTCAGGATGACAGTATTTGTTCTCCCTTCACCGCCACTCCACCAGTGTACTTGCTGTTACCCATCAGACATCCTAGGCTACTGCTGCCCATGTCGAGGTGGTGCAGTCCGACGCCCAGTCCTCAAAGCCCAGAGCTGCTCGAGGACGTCCTGCAAGGCCACCTGGAGTCTCCCCCAGGGAACGTCAGCAGCCCTCCATCAGCCATGCTGCAGTCATTGGAGAAACACTGTGTAGGAGCACTAGTCAAGTCGAAGGAACCCACAAGACAGGCACTAAGGGAATACACAGGGGTGCATAGTTCAGTTTTGTTTGTATAATTGGATGTGCTGTAGGATAAAGATGTCAAAGTAAATAATTTTGTTGGTGTTTTTTATTGCAGGATGGTGAGCAAGGGGACAATGTGATGGGGCGTCTCAGATTGGTGTAATGATGGAGAATGGGGGATCCATGGTGGGAAAGAGATGTTGTCCTATGGGAAACAGAATATTAGCAGGGTCTCTCCGACGGTCTTTCTGGGTCGAAGGCATCCAGGAAATATCCTCCCTGCCTCCTCCTCCTCCTCCTGAGGTAGCTTCCGGATTCCTGGTTCCCATGCCTGTGTCCTCATGATGGTGATGATATGAAGGGTGCAGCAGAACACCATGAACTTGGACACCTGCTCCAGTGTGGACTGGAGGGCTCCCTCTGGCGAACCGGACAGTGGCTGCATTACTTCATCACACTGATGGTCTGTTCCACCATGTTCCTGGTGACTTCATTGTTCACATTATACACATGTTAATTGTGTGAGGTTGGGTGGTGGTGGGAGGAGGTTTGGGGGAGTAGAAACATGAGCTGTGTCTGGAGAGGGGGGGGTTACATTTGTCTCCGAGGAGCCACATTCTGGTTCTGCATGGGGGCCCGATGTGTCGGGACGGGCTAACTGCTTCAGAATGAAGGGATGGTGGCTGCTGCCAGGATGGTGGACATTCACCAACATGATGTACTGGGCATGCTCACACACCAACTGTACATTAATGGAGTGAGAGTTCTTCCAGTTCCTGTACCTCTCCCCGTTGACATGGGGACACCGTAGAGACATCTCAAAAAACAGGAATGCAGCTATCCTCACAAAGCCAGGGGTCCCCTTATCCTGTTTCTTCCCGCTGAGGGAGAAAAAGGTGTATTAACTTCACCCAACATAGATGGCCTCTCTCACCTAGCGGATACATCAATGGACAGCACACATTACTCACAACTACAGGCCAGATAGTCCAACATCAGTGGTGGGAAAGGGTTTAGAACAATTATCAGGGATAAAACCACAAGCATTTGAGAGGTTTGAGTTACTTCAGGATAGCCAGCATAGATTTACAAAAGGAAAGTCATGCTTGACTAATCTAATTGCACTTTTGATGATGTAACAGAGAAGGTTGATGAAGGGAATGTGATGGAGGTTGTCTAGATTGGTTTGAACAATGTGTTTGATAAAGTGCCACAGAAAAGGTTAATTACCAACATTGAGTCAAATGGAATGGGAGGGTCAGTGTCCAATTGGATAAAAAAAATGGTTTACATAGAGAAAACAGTGTGTCATAGTAAATGGGAGTTTTTCAGACTGAAAGGTGTTAGACAGTGAGTGTTCCGCCAGGGCCAGTGCTCGGGCCACTGTTTAATTTTGCTGTGTATAAATGACTTGGATCTTGGAATACAGAGTAGAATTTCAAAATCCGCCTCTGATACCAAACATGGAGCTGTGACAAACAGTGAGGATGTTCAGAACCACCTGCAACAGGACATAGATACTAAGTAGATTGAGCAGACGAGTGGCAGATGAAAGTGTGAGACAAGTGTGAGGTGATGCATTTTGTCAGAAAGGATAGGAAGGCAATATAGGTTTAATAATACTGTTCTAAACAGTGTGCAGGAACAGAGAGACCTGTGGGTGTATGAATATCCATCGTTTAAGGTGGCAGGACATATTGAGAGATTGGATAGTAAAATACATATAATCTTGGACTTCATACAGAGAGGTATTGAGTTCAAAAGCAGAGAAGTTATGATGAATGTTTAAAAATCTCTGGTTAGGTCTCAGCTGGACTACTGTGTCCAATTCTGGTCACCACACTTCAGAAAGATTATGAAGGTCCTTGGTGCTGAGGAGATTTAACAGGATGGTTCCAGGGATGGAGGATTTTAGTTCCAAGGTTAGCTTACACGATTATGACAGGTTTAGATAATTTAGACAATGACAAAGTGTTCCCATTAACTGATGGAAGAAAGACTAGGGACACGGATTGAAGGTTCTGGACAAGAGATGCAGGAGGAATATGAGGAAGAATGTTTTTCTTTATGCAGCGGGTGTTAATGATCTGGAACTCACTGCCCACATGTGTGTTAGAAGCAGAGACAATCATTGATTTCAAATGAAAGCTGGTGGAGACCTGAAGGAAATGAATTTGCTACAGGGATTGAGTGGGGGAGTGGGACTGACAGGATTGCTCCATGGAGAGCCAGCATGGATATGATGGGATGAATGGCCTCCTTCTATGTCCTAAATGACTCTATCAGTCTCTGTGACTCGATGTTGGATACGTCTCCTGCTCTTGTCTCGAAAGATCCAGATACAAAGAAGTTCAATTAAACTGTGACCTTAACATCCACTGACAGCTCCGTGCTCACCCTGGTGTGAGGCTCTAGGTCGTGTTACAGGAGGTGACACAGCTCTGTGACCACCTCCTAATTGAATCAGAGTCACCTCACACACTGCTCCTGGGTTAGGTGTAGGTAGGAAAAGTGCTCTTGGAAAACCCGGGGTTGGTAGGGCAGAGCCCCTTCCTCATCCATTCTTTCAGAGCATCCCATCTCTGCAGCCTCTGCTCCATTTGTTGGTCATGTTACAGACCCAGAGACACTGTAACTACAGTCCCTATACCTTGTCCAGAGTTATAGAACATAGAACATAGAACATTGCAGCGCAGTACAGGCCCTTTAGCCCTCGATGTTGCGCCGACCTGTGAAACCATCTGACCTACACTATTCCAGTTTCATCCATAGGTCTATCCAATGACCACTTAAATGCCCTTAAATTTGGCGAGTCGAATACTGTTTCAGGCAGGGCGTTCCACGCCCCTACTGTTGGGTCAACAAATTCTCTGTCCTCCCTGAATGTCTGCAGCAGCTCACAACACAACCTCCAGAAAACTGTAAGATGGATACCTGGTCTTTTTAAATAACACTAGAGGGGGTTCCTCGTGCTGCTGAATGTATGTTCAGCTGAGAGTGACTGACACAGGCGGTCAGTGGACATGCACAGACCAAGTTTCAAAGACGTCCATCAAAGCTGCTGGAATGGCTGATTGACACCATATTCAGACCCTTCCTCACACTACAGACGCACACATGTTACACCCACGTTATCACCCCGGACAGCCTGGGTGTCCTGTACAATGCTGTGGATGTGACCGGCAGTGCAGCTCACACCATTTTATGGATCCGAACTTCCACAGCACCAGTGGAGCTGGAGAGATGAAATGTGTGGTCAGGGAGTGAGACAGAGGGAAAGAAACTCACTTTTAAAAGGGAATTAGAAAAAGACTTTAAGATGCACAAGCTTCAGGAATATTGGAAATGGACAGGGGATTGGGATAATCAGAGGGGTGAGGACATGAGGGATTTGATCATACGAGTGAGAATATTAAAATTGAGGTGTTACTGGACCAAGAGCCAATGTAGATCAGTGAGCACAGGAATGTTGGGTGAACAGAATTTAGTGTAAATTAGAAGGTGGCAGCAGAGTTTTGGATGACCACAGGTTTACAGAGAGTAGGTTATGGGAGAGCAGCCAGGAGTGAGTTAGAATAGTTAAGTCTCGAGGTAACAGTCAAGTCTTCCAACCAAAATGGACAGTTTGATCTTTTCCCACATTATACTCCATTTGCCAGTTCTTTGACCACTCATTTAACCTTTCCTAATCCCTTTGTAGCCTCCTTATGTCCTCTTCAGAACTTACCTTCTTACCAATCTTGGAGTAATTAGCAAATTTCGAAAGCATACCTTCGGTCTATTCATCAAAGTTTTTTGTATCAATTGTAAAAAGTTGAGGCCCCAGCACTGATCATGGTGGCACACCACTTGCCGTAGCTTGCGAACCAGAAAATAACCCATTTATGCCTACTCTGTTTCCTGTTAGCTAGCCTATCCTCTATCCATGCCAATTATGTTACCCCCTACACTATGGCATTTTATTTACCACAATGACGTTTGATGTGGTACGTTATCAAATGCCTTCTGTAAATCTAAGTACAGTAAATCCACCAGTTCCCCTTTATCCATAGTGCATGTTACTTCTTCAAAGAACTCCAGTATATTGGTTCAACATGATTTCCCTTTCACAAAACCATGTTGACTCTGCCTGATCATCTTGATTTTTTTCTACGTGCCCTGCTATAACGTCTTTAATAATAGCTTCTAACATTTGATCCATAACTGAAAGCCATTCTCACCTGCCACAGGTCGTATGCACATAATGTCTCTTCTGATGTTGTGCTGTATTTGAACTGTTACTCCTCAATAGAGTCATAGAATTATAGAGATATACAGCACAGAAACAGGACCTTCAGCCCATTGTGTCTGTGCTGGCCATCAAGCACCGAACTATTCTAATCCCAATTCCCAGCACTTGGCCTGTAGCCTTGTATGCTATGGCGTTTCATGTGCTCATCTAAATACTTCTGAAATGTTGCGAGGGTTCCTGCCCGGACCATCTCTTAAGGCAGTGTGTTCCAGATTCGAACCACCCTCTGGGTGAAAATTATTTTCCTCAAATCCCTTCTAAACCTCCTGCCTCTTACCTTAAATCTATTCCCCCTGGTTATTGACCCGTCCACTGAGGGAAAAAAGATTCTTCATGTCTAACCTATCAATGCCTCTCATTATGTTGTATACCTCAAAAATGACACCCCTCATCCTTCTCTGCTCTAAGGAAAACAACCCTAGCCTTTTCTGTCACTCTTCACAGCTGAAATGCTCCAGCCCAGGCAACATCCTGGTGAATCTATTCTGCACCCTCTCCATTGCAATCACCTCCTTTCTATAGTGCGGCAACCACAACTATACACAGTACTCCAGTTGTGGCCTAACTGGCGTTTTATACTGCTCCATCATAACCTCCCTGCTCTTATATTCTACACCTCGGCTAATAAAGGAAGGTGTCCCATACGTCTTCCTGACCGCATTGTCTACCTGTGCTGCTGCCTTCAGTGATCTATGGACAAGTACACCTAGGTCCCTCTGACCTTCAATACTTCCTAGGGTCCTACCATCCATTGTATATTTCCTTGTATTGTTCGCCCCCCCCCCCCCGAAAATGTATCACCTCACACTTCTCAGGATTAAATTCCATTTGCCACTCCTCTGCCCATCTTACCAGCCCATCTATATCGTCCTGTAATCTAAGGCTTTCCTCCTCACTATTTACAACACCACCAATTTTCGTGTCAGCTGCGAACTTACTGATCAGTCCTCATATATTCACGTCTAAATCATTAATGTACACTACAAACAGCAAGAGTCCCAGCACCGATCCCTGCAGTACACCACTGGTCACAGGCTTCCACTCGCAAAAACAACCCTTGACCATCACCCTCTGCCTCCCACCGCTAAGCCAATTTTGGATCCAATTTGCCAAATCGCCCTGGATCCCATGGGCTCTTACCTTCTTAACAAATCTCCCATGCGGGACCCTATCAAAAGCCTTACTGAAGTCCATATAGGCTACTGCTTTACCCTCATTTAAACCCCTAGTCACCGCCTCGAAAATAATCTATCAATTTAGTTAGACAGGAACTCCCCTTGACAAAGCCATGCTGACTACTCCTGATTAATCCCTGCCTCTCCACGTGGAGATTAATCCGGTCCCTCCGAATTTTTTCCAATGGTTTCCCTGCAAAAAATTGCTTGTGACCCTTCGACCTCCTTTCTGTTAATCTGTGACCCTCGATCAGATCTTACAGTGGTGTAGGAGTGGCAACAGAGTTCCTGCCTCCCTTTTATATGATTTTTCAGGGTGGAAGATGAAGAGATGAAATGTGTGGTCAGGGATAGAGACAGGGGGAAAGAAACCCACCTTTATCAAGGGAATTAGCAAAAGAATTTAAGATGAACAAGTTTCAGGAATATTGGAAATGGACAGGGGATTGGGATAATCAGAAGGACGAGTACATGGAGGGATTTGATCTCATGGTTGGAATATTAAAATTGAGGTGTTACTGGACCAAGAGCCAATGTAGGTCAGTGAGCACTGGGATGTTGGGTGAACAGAATTTGGTGTAAATTAGAAGATGGCAGCAGAGTTTTGGAAGACCACAAGGGACAAGGTTACAGAGAGTAGAATGTGAGAAACAAGCCAGCAGAGTGCTGGAATAGTCAAATCTCGAGGTAACTAAGGCATGGATGAGGTTTTCAGCAGCCGATGAGCTCAGCTCTCTCCTTCTGTCTTTCTCTATCTCTCCCTCTCTCTCTCTGTCGCCCTCACTTGCTCTATCCCACGCTCAGAATCTTCAATGTTTCAATCAAGTCGCCCCTTACTCTTCTAAACTCCAGCTGATATAAGCCTAGCCTGTCCGGCCTTTCCTCATAAGACAGTCCGCCCATATTCATCTAATAAACCTTCTCTGAACTGTTTACAACGCATTTACATGCTTCCTTAAATAAGGAGACCAGTACTGAACACAGAATTCCAGATAATGTCTCACCAATGCCCTCCCTACCTTTGTATTCAATTCCTCTCACAATAAATGATAACATTATATTAGCTTTCCTAATTACTTTCTGAACCGACATACTAACCTTATGCAATTCATACACCAGGACACCCAGATACTCCTGCATCTCAGAGTTCTGCAATCCCTCACCATTCAGATAATATGCTTAGTTTAATTTCATTATTACTACCAATATGGACAATTTCAAATTTCCCCACATTCCACTCCATTTCCCAGATCTTTGCCTTCTCACTCAATCTATCCATGTCCGTTTGCAGCCGCCTTATGTCCTCTTCAGAACTTTGTTTCATCAACAGATTTACCAACCACACCTTCGGTCCTTGCATCTAATTCATTTAAACAAACTGTACAAAGTTGAGGCCCCAGCACTGATACCTGTGGCACCCCACTCGTTACATCCTGCCAACCAGAAAATTACCCATTTATGGCTGCTGTCTGTTTCCTGTTAGCTAACCAAACGTCTATCCATGGCAATGTGTTACCCCATACACCATGAGCTTTTATTTTTCGCAATGACCTTTGATGTGGCACCTTATCAAATGCCTTCTGGAAATCTAGTACAGTACATCCACCAGTTCGCCTTTATCCACAGCACATGTTACTTCTTCAAAGAACTCCAGTTAATTGATTAAACGTAATTTCCCTTTCACAAAACCATGTTGACTCTGCCTAATCACCTTGAATTTTTCGACCTGCCCTGCTATAACATCTTTAATAATAGCTTCTAAAAAACTAATTCACAGCCAGAAAGCCTTTCTCGTATGTCACAGATTGTTTCTCTACTGTGTTTATTCTGATTTTGTGCTGTATTTGAACTGTCACTCCTTAATAAACTGCTTGTGACCCTTTGACCTGCTTTTTGGGTGATCTCTGACCCTATATCAGACCTTACAGTGGTGTAGGAGACGGAACACAGACATCAG
Organism: Heterodontus francisci; assembly: GCF_036365525.1. NCBI lineage: Eukaryota > Metazoa > Chordata > Chondrichthyes > Heterodontiformes > Heterodontidae > Heterodontus > Heterodontus francisci. Next base: position 1,084,613 of record NW_027140336.1, read on the forward strand.
GATGATCGGCTTGGTTTACTTGGTTTGTGAAAAATAGTAAACTCAGTTGAGTGATGAATGAGGAGGAGATTTGGCAACAAAAAGAGTTTACACTCAATCAAACGTGTGTGTTCATCACTAAGAGCGTGGGTGGGGGGGAGGACTTTCAGAGAGTTTTGAATAAAAAAAGCCAGAAATACAATCTCACTCGCATATCACAGGAAATAGTCAATTGATAACCTGGTAGAGAAGAAAAACAGGCACGCCTGGGGAGACGGACATCCTGAGGATTTTCGAGGTGTATGATGGGAATTACGATTTTATTCTCAATGGAATATCTGAGGATGTCCAGAAATACAAATTTAAGCAAAAAAAAGGGCTGAGATAAGTTGGTCAATGGGGCACATCTGTGTACCTGAACAGAAAGTGCTGGAAATACTCAGTGGGTCTGGCAGCATCGGTGCAGAGAGAAACAGAGTTAATGTTTCAGATCTGTGACCCTTCATCAGAACTGGTAAACGTTAGAAATGTTGATGTACAAGCTGGAGATAGTGAGACCATGGACCTCCTGCTTTCCATACCACCCCCAATCCTTCACCTCAAACCTCCCCTTCTGATTTTATACTTTTCAATGATAACCCAATACTACCAACTTCCCAGTCACAGCAGCTCCAGGAGACAGAAAGAGAGCAGCAAAATAGCACTAAAGCCCCATCACTTGGTCTGATGCTCACAGCCACCAGATCAAATACTTACAGTGCGTGTACCTTAGAGGCTGGTATAGAGTCAGAATCTGCATGTGGTGAGTCACCGAGCAGGAGTGAGCTTCAGCCAGGCCAGGGGGAAAGGATAGTTCATGTGTCAGATCACCGGAGGGCGAGGTCACAAACGAGTTATAATACATCGGACTCAGATGTGAACATTGCTGGAGCTGCTGCCCATGTCGAGGTGGTGCAGTCTGAATCCGAGTCCTCAAGGCCGAGAGCAGCTCGAGGAAGTCCTGCAAGGCCATCTGCAGTCACCCCCAGTGAAAGTCAGCAGCCTTCCACCAGCCATGCTGCAGTCACTGGGAAACACTGTGTAGGAGCAGTAGGCAGGTTGAGGGAACCCACAAGACAGGGACTAAGGGAATACACAAGGGTGAATAGTTCAGTTTTGTTTGTATAATTGCATGTGTTGTTGGAGAAAGATGATCATGAAAAACATTTTGTTGGTGTTTTTATTGCAGGATGGTTACCTCGGGGACGCTGTGATGGGGCATCTCAGATGGGTGTAATGGTGGAGAAGTGGTGGATCCATGGTGGGAAAGGGAAGTTGTCCTCTGGGAACTGGAATCTTAGCAGCGTCTCTACGACAGCCTTTCCGGTTTGAAATCATCCAGGAAATATCCTCCCTGCCTCCTCCTCCTCCTACTGAGTTAGCCTGCGGATCCCTGGTGCCAAAGCCTGTGTCCTCATGATGGTGCTGATGTGAAGGGTGCAGCAGAACACCATGAACTTGGACACCTGCTCCAGTATGTACTGGAGGGCTCCCCACGAGCGGTTCAGACATCTGAAGCATTGCTTCACCTGGTGGTTTTGTGTGGAGGAGGGGAGTGTCTAGAGTTTAGAGGTCATGAGCCACATTCGGGTTCTGCATGGGGGCCCGATGTGTTGGGACCGGCTGACTGCTTCAGAATGAAGGTACAGTGGCTGCTGCCAGGACAGTGGACATTTACCAAGATGATGTACTGGGCATGCTCACACACCAACTGTACATTAATGGAGTGAGAGCTGTATCAGTTCCTGTACCTCTCCCCGTTGCCTTGGGGACCCCGCAGAGACACCTCGACCATCAGGAATCCCGTTATCCTGACAAAGCCACGGGATCTCTCACCTGCTTCTCCCTGCTGAGAGAGCAGGCAGTATAATTCAGCTCACCCGACATAGATGGCCTCCGTCACACAGCAGATACATGAATGGACAACAGAGAGAGAGATAATGGATACGTCACCCGCTCTTGTCTGGAAAGATACAGATAAGAACATAATAACATAAGAAGTAGGAGCAGGAGTAGGCAATTCAGCCCCTCGAACCTGCTTCGCCATTCAATATGATCATGGCTGATCTCATCTCGGTCTCAACTCCACTTTCCTGCCCGTTCTCCATATCTCTTCTACCCATTACTAATTAAAAATATGTCTATCGCCTCCTTAAATTTACTCAATGTCCCGGCATCTATTGAATCCGGGTATTGAATCCCACAGACTCACGACCCTTTCAGAGAAGAAATTTATCTTCATCTCTATTTTAAATCCTTATCCCTTATCCTAAAACAATGACCTCTCATTCTAGGTTGCCCCTCAAGAGGAAACGTCTTCTCTGTGTCTACTTTGTCAGTCCCCTTAACCATCTTCTCTACCTCAATTAGATCGACTCTCATTCTTCTAAACTCCATAGAGTAAAGGCATAAAGAGCTCAATCTCTCTTCATAAGACAAACCCCTCCTCCCTGGACTCTCTAGTGACTCTCCTCTGATCTGCCTCCAGTACAACTGCATCCATCCTCAAGTCAGGAGACTAAAACTATACACAATACTCCAGGTGCGGTCTCATTAATGCCTTGTACAGTTGCAGCAGCACTTTCCTACTTTTATATTCTATTCCATTAGCAAGAAATACCAAAATTCAATTTGCCTTCCTTTTCACCTGTTGTACCTGCAAACTAGCTTTCTGCGATTCATACACGAGGACAACCAGATCCTTCTGCACCGAAGCACTCAGAAGTTTATCTCCATTTAGATAATAATCTGCCTTTCTATTCTTCCGACCAAAATGGATAACCTTACACTTATCCACATTAAACTCCATCTGCCAAATTTTCGTTCATTCACCTAACCTATCCATATCAATTTGTAAATTACTTATTTAATTATTGCAACATACTATCCCACCTATTTTAGTGTCATCTGGAGATTTGGCTATAGTAACTTCTATCCTTGCATCCAAATCATAAATATATATTGTAAATAGCAGGGGCCAAGGACCAAATCCTGTGGTACCCCACCAGTTACATATTGCCAACCAGAAAAAGATCCATTTATCCCGACTCTCTGTTTTCTGTTGGTTAGCCAATCCTCTATCAAAGTTAATAAATTGCCCCTGAACTCATGTGATCTTACCTTCTGTATTCACCTTTTGTGCGGCACTTTATCAAATGTCTTCTGGAAATCCAGATATACTACATCTACAGGATCACCATTTTCCACTTTTCTTGTCACAGCTTCGATGAACACTAGCAAATTCGTCAAATAGGATTTACCCTTCATAAAACCATGCTGACTCTGATGGATTGCGTTTTGACTTTCTAAACGTCCTGTTATTACTTCCTTAATAATGGGTTCTAACAATTTCCCTACGATAGATGTAAAACTAACTGGTCTATAGTTTCCTACTTTCTGCCTCCCTCCCTTTTTGAATAAGGGCGTTATATTAGCTTTTTTCCAATCCACTGGAACCTTTCCCGCATCCAGCGAATTTTAGAATATTGTAACCAATGGATCCATTATCTCTGCTGCCACTTACTTTAAGACACTCTGATGCAGGCCATCAGGCCTGGTTACTTGTCTGCCTTCAATTCCAATAGTTTGCTCTGCACTTTTTACCTAGTAATGATGATTGTTCTAAATTCCTCTCTTTCTATAACCTCTGCATTACCTGTTACTATTTAGATGGTACTGGTGTCCTCCACCGTGAAAACTGAGGCAAAATACTGATTTAGTGTCTCCACCATTTCTGTGTTCCCCTCTATCAACTTCCCAGTCTCATCCTCCAAGGGATCAACATTCACTTTAGCCACTCTCTTACCTTTTATATACTTAAAGAAGTTTTTACTATCCGTTTTTATATTTTGCTCTAGTTTTCTTTCATAATTTATCTTTGCTCTTTTTATTACTTTTTTAGTAACCCTTTGTTGATCATTAAAAATTTCCCAATCTTCCAGCCTGCCACTGGCCTTTGCAATATGGTATGCCTTAGATTTTGTCTTTACGTTATCCTTAACTTCCTTGCTTAGCCATGGATGTTTTCCCCCCTCCTAGAATATTTCTTCCTCTCTGGAATATATTGTAGTTGGGAGGAATTGAATATCTCCTTAAACATCTGCCACTGCTCATCAACTGTCCTACCTTTTAGTCTTCCTGCCCAGTCCACTAGGGCTAAATCTGTACTCATGCCGATGTAATTACCTTTGTTTATGGATCTAATAGTTGGATACAGAGACTTACCAGGGCCACCAATAATAGCGAGGATGGGGTAGTAAACCGTTTGAATCATCTTCAGAGCATAATAGATCCGCGCTTCTAATGTCATCCGAAAATACTCAGCTATAACCAGGCCAAACCAATAATACGTACTCCTGCTGTCCATTGCTGTAACATTCCAATCTATTGTTCCCAGATTCTGACCCATTGTTGGAACATTGAAATCTATTGTCCTCAGATTCTGACCCATTGTTGTAACATTCCAATCTATTGTCCTCAGATTCTGACCCATTGTTGGAACATTCCAATCTATTGTCCTCAGATTCTGACCCATTGTTGGAACATTCCAATCTATTGTCTTCAGATTCTGACCCATTGTTGTAACATTCCAATCTATTGTTCTCAGATTTTGATCGATCGTCTTTCTCTCTCTCTCTCTCTTTCTGCAGCCACGGATCCCTGTTCGGGCCGGGGTTGATGCTCCCACTGACACTATGATTTAACACATTGAAAGGAGTCCCTTATTAATAGAAGAGGGAAACCCTCCAGTGACACAATTATCGTCCGTAGTGACTGACATTAATTACAGTCAATGAACAAACAAGTTCAGTTAATCTCTTTCAATCCAATACTTTTTGTACCACAATAGTGTAGAAGTGTTCCTCAGTCTAGATGGGAGATACGAGGTGAGTTGAGGGAGGGAATGGTGGAAAAAGCAGAGGCACTGGCTGGAAGCTTTCAATCCTCCTTGGATCTGGGAGTGATGACAGGGGACTGCAGGGTTGTCTATGTTACACCCTGCTTATAAAATGAGACATTAGATAAATCCTGTAGCTACTGACCAGTCAGTCTAATGTCGGTGGTTGGAAATTTCTAGAGGCCATAAGCCTGTACAAAATATATCTTTCTTGGAAAAACATGGGATAATAAATGACAAACAGCACGGGTAAGTAATGACCAATCACGTACGATAATCTTGATCAAGTTCATTGATGACATAACTGTGAGTGTTGATGAGGATAGTGTGTTTCATGTTATGTATAAGGACTTTCAAAAGGCCTGTGATCAAATGACATTTCATAGACTTGTTATGAGAAATATAACACATGGAATATTTTGACAGTGATAGTGTGAATATGACACTGACTCAGGGACAGAAAGCACAGAGACGTGGTGAACAGACTTTGTTCAAACTGGGGGAGGGGGAGTATAAATTGCTGTTTCTCAGGGGTCAGTATTAGTATCAGTGCTCTTCCTGACATGTAGATAGATATACAAGTAATAGAGACTTATATGCAAAAAAACATAATTTCAACGCTTGAAGATGACATGAAACTCATAAGTACGGGTGGCAAAGACGCAGACCACAGAATTATCCAACATCACAGACTTTGTTTATTTTTAATTTATTCTGGACTCCAATCCAAATACAAATTTATTTCTCACTGTATACTTCATTTGAGTGATTTGCCTGTGAGCTTGTGCATGAATGTCTAACGTATATTTTTATTATTTTATTTAGATTCATTTTAGATTTTAAATTACAATAAACTCACTTCTTGATTAAACTTAAGAAAACCTGTCTGATTGGTTCTTTCACGATCACAGTAAAGGTAAAAGGTAAAATACTCACTGAGGTGGTCAGCATGTCCACTGCTAAAAAGGACTAAATCCCATTGTGATCAAAGAAACTATAGGACAAGAGGGGAGCCTGGAACCCCTCCTCACCTGGCTGTATCAGAAATGTGGAGGTTCTAGTTATTGTAACGCAATGACAAACGAGAAATTGGAAGTGTCATAGAGTCACAGAGTTATAGAGCAAAGGAACAGGCCCTTCGGCCCACTGTGTCTGTGCCGGCCAACAAGCCTATCCATTCTAATCCCATTTTCCAGCACCTGGCCCGTAACCTTGTACGCTGTGGCGTTTCAAGTGCTCATCTGCATAATTCGTAAATGTTGTGGAGGGTTCCTGCCTCTGCAGCCCCTTCAGGCAGTGTGTTCCGGATTCCAAATACCCTCTGGGTGATTTTTCTTCCCCTCAAATCCCCTCTCAACCTCCTGCCCCTTAATTTAAATCAATGCCCCCCGGTTATTGACACCTCCGCTAAGGAAAAGGTTTTTTCCTATCTACACTATCCATACCCTCATAATTTTTCGTGCTTTCTGTCTCTGTCCCTTTTTTAAATAAAGAATTTACATTCCCAATAAAGGAATTACATACAGAGTGAAGTAACTCGGTACAGGTTAAAACTCCTCTCTGTTGAAAAGTTGTGTAATGTCGCTGGACAGTTAGGGATTATTCTCCGTCCAAAAGATTGGAAACCCGAAATCCTAAGACTTGTGGCCAACCATTTTTTATTTGCAGCAGAAAATTCAAACAGGGTTAGAATCACTGACAGATAGAGTAATGTTAGCTAAGGTAAAACTAGAACAGAAAAGACTAGAATTAGAATTCTAGAGAGAGCGAGAAAGAGCAGAGCGTCAAGAAAGGGAAAAAGTAAGAGTGTTCCAGAAGGAGAAGGAGGAAAGGGAGTTAAGGTGGCTCAAACAACTAGAGGAAGACCCAGTACACCCAGTGAAGGCACAGTTAGTGAGGGAGCTGCCCCTAGCTCAGGACAATGTGATGAGCTCTTAATGTTCTCCCAGTTAGTTCCAAATTTCAATGAGGAGGATGTGTCAGAATTTTTCATCAGTTTTGAAATGCTTGCAAAGCCGCTGAAATGACTGACAGAGAGCTGGACACTGTTTTTACCAAGTAGAATAACAGGAAAAGTCCATGAGGTTTATTCACTGTTGCCAGATGAAAGTTCATCACATTATGAGATGGATAAAAATGGTATCCTGGGTGCATATGAGATAGTATCAGAAGTGTACTGTAAAACATTCTGAACCCTGGGAAAGCAGCCTGACTAAACTGACCTCGAGTTTGAAAGAGTTAAGCAGCTTCCGAACATAGGAACATAGGAGCTGAAGTAAGCCATTCAGCCCATCGAGCCTGCTCCACCATTCAATATGATCATGGCTGATCATCCAATGCCTTTTCCCCCACACTATCCTCATATCCCTTTTTGTCAGTGGTATTTATAAAACTGTCAATCACTACTTTAAACATGCTCAATGACTGAACTTCCACAGCTCTCTGGGGTAGAGAATTTCAAAGATTCAGAACCATCTGAGTAAAGAAGTGTCTCCTCATCTCTGTCCTAAGTGGCTTCTCTTTTATTTTGAAATTATGTCTGCTATTTCTGGACTCCCCAACCAGGGGAAACATCTTAGCTGCATCTACCCTGTCTATCCCTTTAAGTATTTTGTAGGTTTCAATGAGATCACCTCTCATTCTTCGAAACTCTGGAGAATACAGGCCCAGCTTCCCCAATCTCTCTTCATAGGACAGTCCCACCATCCCGGGAAGAAGTCTGGTGAACCTTCTTTGCACTCCCTCTGTGGTCATAATATCCTTCCTCAGGTAAAGAGACCAGAACTGTGCACAGCACTCCATCTGCGGTCTAACAAAGTTTCTAGACAATTGCAGCAAGACTTCACTACTCAAATCAACTCGTGATAAAGGCCAACATACCATTTCCCTTCCTAATTGCTTGCTGCACCTGCATGTTAGCTTTCAATTACGTATAATGAGGATACCCAGGTCCCTTTGTACATCTACACTTTCTAATCTCTCACCAATTAGAACGCTCTGCACATCTATTCATCCTACCACCGTGGCTAACTTCACATTTTTCCACATTATATTCCATCTGCCATGTTTTTACCCACTCACTACGTCTGTCCAAATTTCCTTGAACCCACTTTGCATCTTCCTCACAACACACATTTCCACCTAATTTTGTGTCATCTGCGAACTTGAAATATTACTTTGGTCCCAATATCCAAATCATTGATAGATATTGTGAACAGCTGGGGCCCAAGCACAGATCCCTGCGGTACTCCATTAGTCACAGCCTGCCAAAGCAAGAATGGCCCATTTATTCCTGCTCTCTGTTTCCTGCCTGTTTACCAATCCTTACTGCTAGTCAGTATATTACCTCCGATCCCATGTTCTTTAACTTTGCTGACCAACATACTGTGGGGCACTTTATCAAAAGCTTTCTGAAAATCCACCGACTCCCCTTCTCTATTTTGTTCGTGACATCCAAAAAATAAAAACCAATAGGTTCATCAAGCATGATTTCCCATTCATAAATCCATGTTGACTCTGCCCAATCAGATCTATTTATCGCATAATTTAGAATAGATTCTAACATGTTCCCTAGTACTGATGAAATGCTAACCACGTGGGCTTTCGCCGGGTGCTCCGGTTTCCTCCCACAGCCAAAGACTTGCAGGTGATAGATAAATTAGCCATTATAAATTACCCCTAGTGTAGGTAGGTGGTAGGGAATATGGTATTACTGTAGTGTTAGCATAAATGGGTGGTTGTTGTTCCCAATTTTCTCTTTCCCTCCCTTCTTAAACAGTGGGATGAGATTTGCTACCTTCCAATCTGCAGGAAGCGTTCCGGAAGTGATAGAATTTTGAACGATGACCGCCAATGCATGAACAATCTCCATTACTACTTCCTTCAACACTCTGGGATATAGAATATCAGATCCTGGATAATTGTCAAACATCAGCCCTACTAATGTCTCCAATACAAACTTCTCACTAATACCAATTTCCTTCAATTCTTCATTCTCCCAATCCCTTGGATCTCTAATTCTGGGAGATTTCTTGTATCTTCCTCAGTGAAGACAGACACAAAATATTGTTTTGTTTAGTTTAGAGATACAGCACTGAAACAGGCCCTTCGGCCCACCGAGTCTGTGCCGACCATCAACCTCTCATTTTATACTACACTAATCCCATATTCCTACCACATCCCCACCTGTCCCTATATTTCCCTACCACCTACCTATACTAAGGGCAATTTATAATGGTCAACTAACCTACCAACCTGCAAGTCTTTTGGCTGTGGGAGGAAACCTGAGCACCCGGAGAAATCCCACGTAGACGCAGGAAGAACTTGCAAACTCCACACAGGCAGTACCCAGAATTGAACCTGGGTCGCTGGAGCTCAGAGGCTGCGGTGCGAATCACATTTCACTTCTCTGTCATTTCTCAATTCCCCATTATAAATTCTCCTGACTCTGCCTGTAATGGCCCTACATTTGTCTAAGCTAAACATTACCATTTTATGAACCAATAGTAGATTTCCAGTCTGTTTTGGTGCTTACTTTTGACCAGTGGATACAGAAGATCAGGATACAGCCCACATATTTAAATCTCAGAGCAGTGATCCATCTCGAAGAGTTCACAAACTCGCTCTCCCTCCCATTAAAACACACACAGAGGAACAGAAGGTTCAAAGAGCCAGGCAGGTTGCACTTCTGGCTGATGAATTTTCCCTTGTATACAAGGCCTTAGCCCCAAAGGGAAACCCTTCCCTAGTAACCCCAAAGACCCGAGAATAAAAGGTGGGAGGCTGATCGGACCCTGAACAGCCATGGGCAAGAAGGAAAAGCTGGACACACGGGAGCCCTTCCTCAGGCCAAATAGGACGGTACTGAGAGCAGGAGTAACAGCCGAAGCCATGTGTGTTTCCATTGTAATGAGGCAGATCACCGTCATGCTGACTGGTGGAAGTGTCGGGAAAACCTGTAAGATTAATGAGAGTCCTGATTACCACCTACCGCCCTCCTCAGCTAATGACTCAGTACTCCTCCATGTTGAACACCACTTGTAAGAAGCACTGAGGGTAGCAAGGGCACAAAATGTACTCTGGGTGGGGGACTTCAATGTCCATCACCATGAGTGGCTCAGTCGCACCACTACTGACCAAGCTGGCCGAGTCCTAAAGGACACAGCTGCTAGACTGGGGCTGCGGCAGGTGGTGGGGGAACCAACACGAGGGAACAACATACTTGACCTCGTCCTCACCGATCCGCCTGCCACAGATGCATCTGTCCATGACAGTATTGGTAGGAGTGACCACTGCATAGTCCTTGTGGAGACGAAGTCCCGCCTTCAGATTGAGGATACCGTCCATTGTGTTGTGTGGCACTATCACCGTGCTAAATGGGACAGATTTCCAACAGATCTAGCAATGCAAAACTGGGCATCCATGAGGCGCTGTGGGCTATCAGCAGCAGCAGAATTGTACTCAACCACAATATGTAACCTCATGGCCCGGCATATCCCCTACTCTACCATTACCATCAAGCCAGGATACCAACCCTAGTTCAATGAAGAGTGCAGGAGGGCATGCCAGGAGCAGCACCAGGCATACCTCAAAATGAGGTGTCAACCTGGTGAAGCTACAACCCAGGACAACTTGCATGCCAAACTACGTAGAGCTAAGCGATCCCATAAACAACGGATCCGATCTCAGCTCTGCAGTCCTGCCACATCCAGCCGTGAATGGTGGTGGACAATTAAACAACTAACTGGAGGAGGTGGCTCCACAAATATCCCCATCCTCAATGATGGGGGAGCCCAGCACATCAGTGCAAAAGATAAGGCTGAAGCATTTGCAACAATCTTCAGCCAGAAGTGCCGAGTTGATCCATCTCGGCCTCCTCCTGAAGTCCCCAGCATCACAGATGCCAAACTTTAGCCAATTCGATTCACTCCGCGTGATATCCAGAAACGACTGCAGCGAATGGATACTGAAAAAGCTATGGGGCCTGACAATATTCCGGCAATAGTACTGAAGACCTGTGCTCCAGAACTTGCTGCGGCCCTAGCCAAGCTGTTCCAGTACAGCTACAACACTGGCATCTACCCTGCAATGTGGAAAATTACCCAGGTATGTCCTGCACACAAAAAACAGGACCAATCCAACCCGGCCAACTACCGCCCCATTAGCCTCCTCTCAATCATCAGTAAAGTGATGGAAGGTGTCATCAACAGTGCCATCAAGCGGCACTTGCTTAGCAACAACCTGCTCAGTGATGCTCAGTTTGGGTTCCAAAAGGGCCACTCATCCTGATCTCAATACAGCCTTGGTTCAAAAATGGACAAAAGAGCTGAACTCAAGAGGTGAGGTGAGAGTGACTGCCCTTGACATCAATGCAGCATTTGTCCGAGTATGGCATCAAGGAGCCCTAGCAAAACTGAGGGCAATGGGAATCAGGGGGAAAACCCTCCGCTGGCTGGAGTCATACCTAGCGCAAAGGAAGATGATTGTGGTTGTTGGAGGTCAATCAGCTGAGCTTCAGGACATCACTGCAGGATTACCTCAGGGTACTGTCCTGGGCCCAACCATCTTCAGCTGCTTCATCAATGACCTTCCTTCAATCATGAGGTCAGAAGTGGGGATGTTCGTTGATGATTGCACAATGTTCAGCACCATTCGCGACTCCTCAGATACTGAAGCAGTCTGTGTAGAAATGCAGCAAGACCTGGAAAATATCCAGGCTCGGGCTGATAAGTGGAAAGTAGCATTCGCGCCACACAAGTGCCAGGCAATGAGCATCTCCAAGAAGAGAGAATCTAACCATCTGTCCTTGACATTCAATGGCATTACCATCGCTGAATCCCCCACTATCAACATCCTAGGGGCTGCCATTGACCAGGAGCCGAACTGGAGTAGCCATATAAATACCGTGGCTACAAGAGCAGGTCAGAGGCTAGGAATCCTGAGGCGAGTAACTCACCTCCTGACTCCCCAAAGCCTGTCCACAATCGACAAGGCACAAGTTAGGAGTGTGATGGAATACTCTCCACTTGCCTGGATGGGTGCAGCTCCAACAACACTCAAGAAGCTTAACACCATCCAGGACAAAGCAGCCCGCTTGATTGGCACCCCATCTACAAACATTCACTCCCTCCACAACCGACGCACAGTGGCAGCAGTGTGTACCATCTACAAGATGCACTGCAGCAATGCACCAAGGCTCCTTAGACAGCACCTTCCAAACCCGCGACCTCTACCAACTAGAAGGACAAGGGCAGCAAATACATGGGAACACCATCATCTGCAAGTTCCCCTACAAGTCACACACCATCCTGACTTGGAACTTTATCGCCGTTCCTTCACTGTCGCTGGGTCAAATTCCTGGAACTCCCTTCCCAATAGCACTGTGGGTATACCTCCCCCATATGGACTACTGCGGTTCAAGCAGGCAGCTCACCACCACCTTGGCAAGGGCGATTAGGGTTGGGCAATAAATGCTGGCCTGGCCAGCCACGCCCACATTCTGTGAATGAATATTTTTTTTTTTAAATGTCCACCAGATCAGTGCAGGAAAACGGGCCCTGATGGAAATCACAGCAGATCAGGCTGTGCCTTTAACTGTGGCAGTCAGACCCAGTAAACCTACCACTGAGAGTGCAGGAAATCTTAACAAAATCCCTGAGAGTTACCAGGAATTATAATCCCAAGGAAAAGTGACCCCATCCACCTTGAGTGAGGCAAGCAAGCCCATAATCATACTAAGGGATACAGGGGCCACCCAATCCCTTCTGCTGGGAAAAGGAATGACCTTTCTTCGAGAGTGCAGTAAATGCTAAAGAGTTAGTGAATTGTATCGGAAGACAGTATATGTCCATACCTTTATAACGACTGCATTTGGAGTGTGACCCAGTTTCAGGACCGGTAACCAAGGGGATTATACCTAGTTTACCGATGGATGGGTCGACCTGCTCCTGGGTAATGATCTGACGGGGAAAAGGTGCCAGCTTCCCTGCTAGTTCTCGAGAGACTAAAATAGGGCCAGAAGACAGAGCAGTTACAGGAGAAGGCCCCTGACATTCTCCCTGATTGTGTGGTGACACAGTCCACGGCCAAACAATCCCTGAACTGACACTGTAGATGGATGACCCGACTGCCTGGCTGTCTGCAACCTTCTTTGGGAAGTTAGAGAACAGAAAGGATTTGCTAAACAGATCTTCCTTAGTTGAGGCTCAATCCCCCGACCCTGTGTTAAAAAATAGCACAGACTGTCCAAACCAAAACTGAAGCAGAGGGAATAGTAGACTGCTACTATTTAAGGAACGAGGTGCTGATGAGGAAGTGGAGACCTCCTCACAGACCTGCGGATGAAGAGAGGACAGTGGTTCACCAGATAGTGATGCCGCTGAGGTCCCTTAAAGAAATATTAAGAATGGCCGACGAACTTCCAATGACTGGACATGTCAGTGTATGAAAAATCGAAGCCGCATAAGACAGCATTTTGACTGGCCACAACTCCACAAAGATGTGGTGGAGTTCTGTAAAACTAGTCACATGCGCTAGGTGGTGGGGAAGCCCCAACCTGCAATAAAATCTGCACCCTAATTCATCTACCAGCTTTTGGGGAACCCTTCAGCAGAGTGCTGGTGGATTTTGTGGGACACCTGCTGAAAACAAAACGGGACTACCAGTATCTTCTCACCATTATGGATGTGGTGACCTGATTCCCAGAGGCCATTCTCCCGAAGAGCTATCTCTGCCAAGGTAGTGGTGGAGGGGCTAACCCAATTCTTTACCCGATAATGGGCTGCCTGCTGAGATCCAGTTGGATCAGGGCACACATTTTATGTCCAGTATTTTTGAAAAGGTCATGGGCAATCTGGACATAACCCAGCTAAGGTCCTTAGCCTACCACCCACAGTCACAAGGGGCTTTGGAGCGTTACCACCAGACCCTAAAGACAATGAACAGGCCATACTGCTATGAGTAACCCCATGACTGGGACAAAGGGCTAGGATTTCACCTGTTGGTTACCAGGGACTTATTCAATGCTTCCACTGGCTTTAGCCTCTTTGAATTAATTTATGGACACGAGGTGAGAGCTCTGCTTAAATGATTCAAGAAGTTTTTCGGACACAGGGATGAGTCTTCCATGTTAGAATACATTTCCATGCTCTGGGATCGGCTCACGGGAGCCTGTGCAATGACTCAGGAACAACCAAAGACCCCCCAGGCAGCCATGAGAAGGTAAGCAGGAAGAAATGCCAAGGCGAGAACATTTCCGCCCAGAGACCATGTATTGTTATTACTCCCAATAGAGGGTCTACCCCTGAAAGCCCGTTTCAGTGGTCCATATCGAGTGACAAAAAGAATAGCGGGTAAATTATATAATTGACTCCCCAGAGCAAAGGCAAAAAATCAAGTCTGTGGAGGGGACAGACAAGTACAGATCTGTCAGACAGTCAGGAGGGAAGGATTCAAAAGGACAGTGAGGACAGGTTGGAGGAGGGCCAGGAGGATTACCAATTGGAACCCCCTATTCTCCGATTAGCCAACCCTGAAATGTTAGAGAAATTAGACCACTCACTCTCCTCCTTAAATGCAGGTCAAACAGGGACCATAAAAAGGCTGCTAACAACATTTACAGAAACGTGGAGGGACAAAGAAAGTTCCCAAAAAGGCATGCCAATGGTAAGGGAGATGTCTGAACTAGTCAAAGTGCCGCTGGAAAGTTCAGTGAAAGCTGGACAGACACTGGCGAACACTACTGTCCCAGATGAAATAGGGCAGATTAGGAAAAATATCCTCCTCATAGTGAAGAGAAAAGGGAAGGGAAATTGCCCTAAAGTGAACAGCACTTGCGTACCTCAGCAGAAAGTTAAAAGTAAGGTCAGTGTGAAGAACCCAATGATCAGATCCCAAACCCAAAGCTAATCAAACCCTGCAACTTCGGGCTGCAAAGTTGTGCAGTGCTTAGCGCTACAACCTCATAGCTCCTGTGACCCAGGTTCGATTCTCGGTATTGCCTGTGTAGAGTTTGCAAGTTCTCCCTTTGACCACGTGGGTTTTTGTCGGGTGCTCCGGTTTCCTCACACAGCCAAAGACTTGCAGGTTGATAGGTAAATTGGCCATTATAAATTGCCCCTAGTATAGGTAGGTGGCAGGGGAAGGTGGGGATGTGGTAGGAATATGGGATTCATGTAGGATTAGTATAAATGGGTGGTTGATGGTCGGCAGAGACTTGGTGGGCCGAAAGGCCTGTTTCAGTGCTGTACCTCTAAATAAATAAATTTCAAAGCCGTGCTCAGCAAGAACAAAGGTCCACAGGAAATCTCAGCCACCTCACAGGGAGAAAGATCATCAAGGTGCAGGAACCTGAATAGTTAAAGCTTCATTGCAAGAGAGAAAAAAAACCTATGTAATCGCTGATGCAATGTCCAGGGTCGAACCCGACACATCACCATCCCAGACAAAACTCCAAAACAATTAAATCAGCACAACTGTAACAGACAATGACAGCTGCAGTAATTCCAAGATTCATGTGTGAATTTGAGAAGTGATTATTGAGAATGAATGTGTATTTCCCTCTATTTCTTCCCACAATTCTGTAATGAAATGTTCCTATTATCAAATTTCTTTCAGTGTGCTGTGGTGGTGTCAAGATAACACCATATGCCCAATGAGGAATTTTAATTCACCGATTTGAAACTTGCAATAAACCTTTAATGAAAAAAGAAATCCCACAGTTAACCTTGACAAAACTGGCAGCCAAGATGCCCACCGCAATTGGCATCTGAAACACCTTTTCACATTCATAGGCCACCAACGGGAGACACATGCCTGCTGAGTCTAGACCTGTATCATTGGCTTGCTCTAGTGATTGAATTACCTTAAATTACTTTCATTAACACGGCATACAAGGGCATCCTGACATATTGACTTTGAAAGAGCAAACTCCTACAATTATAAATACTGGCATCCTGAGCCCCGGGGTGACAGAAGTTTCTAACTTTGAATCTCATTATCAGGTTCCAGCGAATGCACTGAGACAGTCATGAGGCCTTCTGTCCATCTATGTGAAAGTTGGGAGTTTCCCCTGGACAAAGACAGACAAGCCAGTGATTCAAACTGTGCAGAATCAGAAGGGCTGTGTCCCCCCGTCTCTCTCTCTCCAGATAACGTCACAAGTTTGAATACCACATGCGACTGTGGTCCCTCCAAGCCGACAGATTACTACAGACAGAGACAGCAGGGAAAGAAAGCCACCTACAAGTCTGCCTCAAAGAAATCCCTGAGCCACGTGGGCCAGCCACAAAGGGTGCTTCGACCAGCCAAAGACTTCAAGAATACAACTGCAGCCGGAAGACCTCCGTGTCATCCAACATCACAGAATGAGTATTTTATTTTTCTATTTATGCCGGACTCCCATCTTCTCACTCTGTAATCTATTTCTGTGTAATTCTCGTACGAATGTGTGCGTAAATGTGTGGTGTATTTTTTATGATTTTATTGAGATCGGGTTGACATTGTTAAGTATAATAAACTTACCTCTTTCCTGTTTAAACTCAAGAGAACCTGCCCGATCAGGTCCTTCACAATCACTCCAAAGGTAAAAGGTCAAATACTCAATGAGAGGGTTAGCACATCCACTGGTTAAAAAGAACAAACAGAGTTGTGGTCAAATAAGAGGAGCGACTGTGACCCATCCTCACCTGGCCGTAACAATAGGCAGGGTTGGGGATCGCGAGAATATGGGGATGAACTCAGCTCAGCATTAAACAGGTACCAGAGATTGTAAACTTCCCGGTTCAGCCTCAGACAACGGTCAGTGAGGGGGATGCAGACCGTGGATAGGGAATAGAGTATGTGACAAAAACTGAAGACAATGACTTCAGTCTTCTCATGATTTAAATGACAAGAACATTAAATCAGTGAAATATGTTTTCTGAATCCAATAGTTGCAGATGGAGACTTACCAGGGACACCAATAATAGCGAGTATGGGATAGTAAATAAATTGAATCATCCTCAGTGCATAATAGATCCGCAATTCTAATGTCATCCAATAATAATCTGCAGTAACCAGATCAAACGAAGAGGATAAACTCCTGTCCATTGTTGTAACATTCCAATCTATTGTTCTCAGATTCTGACCCATTGTTGTAACATTCCAATCTATTGTTCTCAGATTCTGACCCATTGTTGTAACATTCCAATCTATTGTTCTCAGATTCTGACCCATTGTTGTAACGTTCCAATCTATTGTTCTCAGATTCTGATCCATTGTTGTAACATTCCAATCTATTATTCTCAGATTCTGACCCATTGTTGTAATATTCCAATCTATTGTTCTCGGATTCTGACCCATTGTTGTAACATTCCAATCTATTGTTCTCGGATTCTGATCTATCCTCTCCCTCTGTCTGAAGCCGCTGATCTCTGTTGGTGCCGGAGGCGATGCTGCTGCTGATACCATGGAATAGCACATTGAAAGGAGCCCCTTATTAATAGAAGTTGAAAACACTCCAGTGACACAATTTGGGTCCATGGAGACTAACATTAAATACAGTCACTGAACAAACAGGTTCTGTTAACCCCTTTCAATTCCACACTTTTTGTACAATAACAAAGTTGAACATTTGCCTGGTCTGGATGGGATGAATGAGGGTTGCTGAGGGAAGGTATGGTGGAAGCAGCAGAGACACTGGCCAGACTCTTTCAGTCATCCTTGGATATGAGAGTGATAGAAGATGGAAACTCTCCAGTGAACCATAAGGTTCACTAATGTTCTTTAGGGAAGGAAATCTGCTGCCCTTACCTGGTGGCCTACATATGACTCCAGACCAAATCAATGTGGTTGGCTTTCACATGCCTTCTGAAATGGGCTAGCAAGCCACTCAGTTGTATCTAACTACTATGAAGTCAATAAAAAGGAATGACACCGGATGGACTACCCAGCATCGACCTCGGCACCGGAAACGACACGGACAAACCAAGCCCTGTCGACCCTCCAATGTCCTCCTTAAGAACATCTGGGGGCTTGTGCCAAAGTTGGGAGAGCTGTCCCACAGACTAGTCAAGCAGCAGCCTGACATAAAAATATATCTTGCTTGTAAAATCATGGGATAATAAATGACAAGCAGCACGGATAGGTTAATGGAAAATCGTTTCTGATAATCTTGATAGGGTTTCTTGATATAACTGTGAGTGTTAATGAGGATAGCGTGTTTCATGTTATAGAATGATAGACTCGTAGAAACCTTAAGGGACAGAAAGAGGCCACTTGGCCCATCGTGTCTGTACCAGCCGAAAAATGATCCACCTATTCGAATCCCACCTTCCATCATTTGATCCATAGCCCTACAGATTATTATACCTGAGGTGCATATTCAGACTGCTTTTTAATGAGTAGAGGGTTTCTGCCTCAAACATCCTTGCCGACAGTGGGTTCCAGACCGTCACTAAAAGCCGGGGACCCAGTACTGAGCCCTCTGGAACACCACGGGAAACAGTGCTCCAGTCACTAAAATACCCTTCAACAATTACCCTTTGTTTACTGCCACTGAGCCAATTTTGTATTTCTGGTTGTACAAGTTTTTCCTCATCTCCCCTCTGATCTTTCTACCAATCACTTACCTCTCTGCTCAGGTGAATAGACCCTTCACCTCCAGTCAATGCAGGCCACTCACAATTTTGTACATTTCAATCAGATCTCCTCTCAGCCTTCTCTGTTCCAAGGAGAACAACCCCAGACTCTCCAATCTTTCCTCACAACTGCATTATTTCAGTCCTGGCAACATCCTCGTAAATCTCCTCTGTACCCTCACTAGTGCAATTACATCCTTTCTGTAATGTTGTTGCCAGAACTGAACACAGTACTCAAGTAGTGGTCCAACCAATGATTTATACAGTTCCAGCATAACTTCCCTGCTCTTATATTCTGTATCTCGGCTAATAAGGGCTAGGATTCATATGCCTTCTTAACCACCTTATTGACCTGTCCTGCTATCTTCAGGGATCTGTGGACATTGACTCCAAGGTCCCTTACTTCCTCCACACTTCTCAGTATTTTCCCAGTAATCGTGTATTCCTTTGTCTTATTTGAGCTCCCCAATTGCATCACCTCACACTTCTCCAAGTTGAATTCCATTTGCCATTTTTCTGCCCATCTGTCCAGACCACCAATAACTTACTGCAGTCTACAGATATCCTTCTCGCTATCTACCACACGGCCGATCTTTGTGTCATCCGTAGATTTCTTGATCATGCCCCCTACATTTATGTCGAAATCGTTAATATACACCACAAAAAGCAGGAGATTCAGTACTCAGCCCTCTGGAATACCACTGGAAACAGCCCTCCAGTTGCAAAAATGCCCGTCAACAATTACCCTTTGTTTCCTGCCACTGAACCAATTTTTTATCCACCTCGCTGCATTTCCCTGGATTACATTGAATTTTCTTTTTGAACCAGTCTGTCATGTGGGATCTTGTCAAAAGCCTTGCTGAAATCCATGTAAACCACATCAACTGCACTACTTTCATCGATATCCCTTGTTACATCTTCGAAAAATTTGATCAAGTTGGTCAAACAAGCTCTTCCCTTAACAAATCCATGCTGATTATCCTTGATTAACCTGTGCCTGTCTCAGTGACAGTTTACCCCGTCTCTCAGAATAGATTCCAACCATTTTCCCACTACTGAGGTTAGACTGACAGGCCTGTAATTATTCAGACTATCCTTCACTCCCTTTTTAAACAGAGGTCCAACGTCAGCAATTCTCCAATACTCCGGCATCACATACTGTATCCAGTGAGGACTGGAAAATGATGGTCAGACTCTTTGCTATTTCCTCTGTTGCTTCTTGTAGCAACCTGGGACACATTTCAATTGGATCAGGTGATTTATCAACTTTCAAGGATACTAATCCCATTAATGCTTCCTCTCTCAGTATGTTCATCACATTCAATAATTCACACTCTTCCTCCTTAACTACAATATCTGCATCCCCCCTCTTTTCTGAAGACACTAAAAGTATTCAATAAAACCATACCAATATCTTCCACCCCTACGCATAGGTTACCTTTTTGGTCTATTATGGGCCCTACTCTCCCCTTAGTTAACCTCTTACTCTTAATGCATTGAGAAAACATCTTTGGGTTCACCTTGACTTTGCTTGCCAATATTCTTTCATGCTCTCTCTTTGCTGTCCTAATTTCCTTTTTGATTTAATCCTTCCACTTTCTAAAGTCCTCTCAACTTTCTGTAGTATTGAGTTCTCAGTGTTGGATGTATGCTTCCCTTTTCTGTTTTATCTTACAATATAGGCTCCTTGACATCCATGGGACTCGAGATTTGGCCGCCTCACCCTTTTTCTTTGTGGGAACATGTTTACACTGAACCCCTTGAATCTCCACTTTGAATGCCTCCCAGTGCTCTGAGACTGATTTACCTTCAAGTCGCTGTTTCCAGTCCACTTTCGCTCCTCGGTTTAGTAAAATTGGCCTTGCACCAATTGAGAACTCTAAATCCTATTCTATGTCTGTACGTTTCCATAGTTATGTTATAACTGACTGAATTATGATCACTCCCACCAAAATGCTCTCCCCTGACACTCCATACACCTGCCCGTCGTCATTTCCAAAAAAAAAGTCTAAAACTGCACCCTCTCCTGTTGGACTTTCTGCATGCTGGACAAAAATGTTGTCCTGAATGCACCTCAAGAATGCTGCTCCCTCAATTCTTTTCATACTAAAATTATCCTCGTTAACATCGGGGTGATTAAAATACTCTACTATTACTGCCCTATTGTTCTTGCCCATCTCAGAGACTTGCCTACTTATCTGCTCCTCTATCAACCTCTGACTATTTGGCTGTCGAGATCACTCTCCCAGCAGTGAGATTGCCCCTTTATGGTCCCTTCGCTGAATCGATATGGCCTCACTTGATGAACCTTCCAACATATCATCCCTCCTCACAGCTGCAAAAGATTCCTTGACCAGAATTGCCATTCCCCTCCTTTCTTAACCCCCTCCCTATCGCATCTAAAAACCTGGTAACCAGGAACGTTGAGCTGCCATTCCTGTCCCTCCTTAAGCCAAGTTTCTGTAAAAACTATGATATCATACTGCCACATGTCTATCTTTGCCCTCCGCTCATCTGCTTTATTTGCAGCACTCCATACATTGAAACAGATAGCCTTGAGCACTGCCAAAACTTTTTTTCATTTTTTCACCCTCATTTCCTCTGTCTTCTTGACTCATCCATTAATTTGCCACCTTCAATTTCCATTTCTGATTTTGTCCCAGCTAAGTCTACCCTCAGGTCCCCCACCTCCCTGCTAAACTAGTTTAAACCCTCCCCAACAGTACTCGCAAAACGTTCCGCAAGGAACCCAGTCCTGGCTCTGTTCACGTGCAACCCGTCCGGCCTGTAAAGGTCCCATCTCCCCCAGAGCCGGTTCCAGTGTCCCAGGAATATGAATCCCTCCCTCCTGCACCATCTTTCCAGCCACAGATTCGTCTGCCTTATCTTTCTATTTATATACTAAGTTGCACCTGGCACTGGGAGTAATCTGGAGAATTCTACTTTTTGACTGTGTTTGTGGTCCTGCTTGCTAATTTCTTCCCTAGCTCCCTAAATTCTGACTGCAAGACCACATCCCGCTTTCTACCTCTGTCGTTGGTTCCCATGTGGACCACGACTTCTGGCTGTTCCCCTCCTGCTTCAAGATGCTCTGCAGTCGCTGAGTGACATCCTTGACCCTGGCACCTGGGAGACAACACCCCATCCTGGATTCACGTCTGTGGCCACAGAAACGCCTGTCAGTTCCCCTGATTATTGACTCACCTATCACTATGGCTCTTCCAGTCATCCCTGTATCCCGCTCTGCGGCTGAGCCACCCGTGGTGCCATGGACTTGCTGTGGCTGCTCTCCTCAGGAGAAGCATCACTTCCCTCAGTATACAGAACTGAATACCTGTTGGAGAGTGAGATGCACTCAGGGGTCGCCGGCACTACCTGCCTGATAATTTTTGACTGCCTGCTGATCACCCATTCCCTCTCTGCCTGCATGCTCTTCAGCAGTGTGGTGACCACATCTATGAACATGCTAAAGCTGAATAAACTGGTATATGAGAAGGAAGAATGTGCAGGGTTCCGGGAAGAAGGCAGGAAATGGGAATGGTGAATTGTGCATTCGGAGAGCCGGTGCAGACACTATGAGCTGAATAGTTCCTTCTGTGCTGTAATAACACTGTGATGGGGCATCTCAGATGGGTGTAATGGTGGAGAATGGGGGATCCATGGTGGGAAAGAGAAGTTGTCCTATGGGAACCAGTATCTTAGCAGGGACTCTCCAACAACCTGTCCGGCTGGAAGGCATCCAGGAAATATCCTCCCTGCCTCCTCCTCCTCCTGAGGTATCCTCCAGATTCCTGGTGCCAATGCCTGTGTCCTCATGATGGTGATGATATGAAGGATGCAGCAGAACACCATGAACCTGGACACCTGCTCCAGTGTGTACTGGAGGGCACCCCCGAGCGGTTCAGACATCGGAAGCATTGCTTCATCACACCGATGGTCTGTTCCACCATGTTCCTGGCGATTCCATTGCTCACATTATACACATGGTAATTTTGTGAGGTTGGTTGGTGTGGGATGTGATTTGGGGGTGCAGAAGCATGAGCTGTGTCTAGAGGAGTTTCCTTCGCCTCCGAGAAGCCACATTCTGGTTCTGCAAGGAGCCCCGGAGTATAGGGACCGGCTGACTGATTCAGAATGAAGGTATCCTTGCTGCTGCCAGGATAGTGGAAATTCACCAACATGATGTACTGGGCATGCTCACACACCAACTGTGCATTAATGGAGTGAGAGTGCTTCCAGTTCCTGTACCTCTCCCCGTTGACATGGGGGCCCCGCAGAGCCACCTATGTCATCAGGAATCCCGCTATCCTGACAAAGCTACAGGATCACTCATTCTGCTTCTCCCTGCTGAGGGAGAAATTGATGACATAGATGGTCACCCTCACCTCCCTGAATTATCAATGGACAACAGACAGGCCTCGCAACTACTGGTCAGTTAGTTTAACATCATTGGTGAGTTAAGTTTTAGAAGCAATTATCAGGGAAAAATCAACACACACTTGGAGAGGTTTGAGATATTTATGGATTGTCAGCACGGATTTCTAAAAAGGCAGATCATGCTTGACTGAACTAATTGAATTTATTTCGATGATCTGAGAAGATTGATGAAGGGAATGTGGTGGATGTTGTATGCATGGATTTTATGAAATTGCTTGATGAACAACCACACAAAAGCTTGGTTAAAAAAATTGAATCTCAGGAATAGCATCCAGTTGAATCAAAAATTGTCCAAATGACAGAAAAAAGAGAAATGTGTTAAATGGTTGTTTTTCAGACTGGAGGATGGTAGACAGTGATGTTCCCCAATGGTCAGTGCGAGGAACACTGTGCTTTTTTTTTGCTACATATAAATGACATGGATCTTGGAATAATGAGTAGAATTTACATTTTTTCTGATGATTGCAATCTTGGAGGAGTAGTAAGCAGTGAGGATGTCACAAACCACCTGCAACATGATATAGATCAGCTAGCAGAATGGACAGAGAAGTGACAGGTGGAATTTAATACAGAGGAGCGTGATTTGATGTATTTTATCAGATGGACGAGGAAGGCAATATAGACATAATGACACAGATTGTGCAGGAACAGAGGGACCTGGGGCTCCATATGCATTGATCTTTGAAGGTGCCAGGACATATTAGGAGGGTGCTTAGCAAATCATATCAGATCTTGGGCTTCATCATTGGATGCAAAGATAGAAAATAAGGGAAGTTATGCAGAACATTCATAAAGCTTTGGTTAGACCCCAACTAGAGAACTGTGTACAGTTCTGGTCACCATACTGTCGGAAGGATGTGAAAGTCCCTGAAAGGGTGCAGAGGAGATTTACCAGAATGATTCCAGGGATGGGAGTTTAGTTACAAAGTGAGTTCGGAGAAGATGGAGTTGTTCTCCCTGGTGTAAAGGAGATTGAGAGAGATTTGATAGAGGTGCACATGATTATGATAGACTTAGATAAGATAGACAAGGAAAAACTGTTCCCATTAACTGATGAAGCAAGGACTAGGGGACACAGATGGAAGGTTTTGGGTAAGAGATACAGGGGGAATATGAGGAGAAAAATTTTTACATAGTGGATGGTAATGAGCTGGAACTCACTACCCATGAGGGTGGTGGAAGCCAAGACAATCAATGATTTCAAAAGGAAACTGGATGGACACCTGAAGGAAATGAACTTGCAGGGATACGGGAATTGAGTGGGGAAGTGGAACTGACTGGATTGTTCCACAGAGAGCCGGCATAGAGTGGCTGAATGGCCTCCTTCAGTGTTGTAAATGACTCCATCGATTTCTACCACTCTATGTTGGATATGTCACCTGCTCCTGCCTGGAACCATCCAGATACATAGAAGTTCAATTAAACTGTGACCTGAACGGCCACTGACAGCTCCGTCTTCACCCTGGTGTGAGGCTCCAGGTTGTGTTACAGGAGGTGACACAGCTCTGTGACCACCTCCTTATTGAATCAGAGTCACCTCACACACTGCTCCTGGGTTAAGTGTAGGTAGGAAAAGAGCTCTTGGAACACCCGGGGTGGGTAGGGCAGAGCCCCCTGCTCCTCTATATTTACAGAGCTTCCCTCTCTGCAGCCTCTGCTCCATTTGTTGGTCATGTGACAGACCCAGGGACACTGTAACTACAGTCCCAATACCTCTTCCAGAGTTGGGTCACCAAATCTTCTGTCCTCCCTGAATGTCTGCAGCAGCTCCCAACACAACCTCCAGAAAACCATCCACAGCACCTCCATTAACTTTACAATAGCAGAAGTAAGTCAAAAGCCCATCACCTGTATGTTGGATGCCTGGACCTTTTAAATAACACTACAAGGGGTTCCTCCTGCTGCTGAATGTATTTTCAGCTGTGAGTGACTAACACAGGCGGTCCGTGGACATGCACAGACCAAGTTTCAGAGAAGTACATCAAAGCTGCTGCTATGGTACATTGACATCACTTTCAAATCCACCCTCAAAGGAACAACACATCCATGGTACAATTGAGCTAGAGCTCTGCCCAGCTTGGGACAGTGTGCAGGCCACAGTAGAAGTGGCCGGCTGTGAAGACCACGCGAACAGCACATAGATGATACGACTGGGCTGGAGCCCCGTCCAGCATGGGATATTGTGCAGACCGCACTGGAAGTGGCCGGCTGTGCGATTCACATCTCTTTATGAATCCCAGCTTCTGTACCGTCAGCAACAGTCTTGCTGCGGAGTCTATAATCCTGTCTCGGGACACAGACAGACAAAGAAATTCACTTTACAAGGAGACCTGAAAAAAGAGTGAAGTCGAAAGATTTGCAGGAATATATGAATTGGAGAGGGGAAAATGAATAAATGGAGGTCTGAGGCCATGGAGAGATTCAAACATAAGAATGAGAATATTAAAATTAAGGTGCTGCCAGACCGGTAGCCAATGTAGATCAGTGAGCACAGGGGTGATGGGTGATCGGGATTTGGAATGAGTTAAAATACAGGCAGCAGAGTTCTGGATGGGCTGTGGTTTATGGAGGTTTATAACGAGAAGGGTGACCAAGATGGAATTGGAACAGTCAAGTGTGGATTTATCAGTGATGCGGATGAGGGTTTACGCAGCAGATGGGCTGAGGCAGAGGTGGAGATGGGTGAAATCACAGAGGTGGTATTAGGCAGGGTTGGTGATGGAGAGAATATGAAGATGAACTCAGCTCAGGTTTAAATATAACTCAGAAGTTGTAAACTGTCCGGTTGAGCCTCAGATATTGGGCAGGGTGGAGTATGTGCTTCCCAGATAGGGGATGGAGTTTGTGATGGAGACCAATGACACTGGCTTCAGTCTTCCCAAAATTTACATAACAGAACAGTATTTCAGTGAAACAGGGTTTACAGATCTCCGAGCCTGAAATAGAGACAGCAACAACAGCAAAGAACAAGAACAAAGAACAAAGAAAAGTACAGCACAGGAACAGGCCATTCGGCCCTCCAAGCCTGCGCCGATCTTGATGCCTGCCGAACCTAACACCGTCTGCACTTCCGGGGTCCGTATCCCTCTATTCCCATCCTATTCATGTATTTGTCAAGATGCCTCTTAAACATCTCTATGGTATCCGCTTCCACCACCTCCCCCGGCAACACGTTCCAGGCACTCACCACCCTCTGTGTAAAGAGCTTGCCTCTCACATCCCCTCTAAACTTTGCCCCTCTCTCCTTAAACCTATGTCCCCTAGTAACTCACTCTTCCACCCTGGGAAAAAGCTTCTGACTATCCACTCTGTCCATGCCGCTTATAACTTTGTAAACCTCTATCATGTCACCCCTCCACCTCCGTCGTTCCTGTGAAAACAATCCGAGTTTATCCAACCTCTGCTTCTAGCTAATGCCCTCCAGACGAGGCAACATTCTGGTAAACCTCCTCTGTACCCTCTCCAAAGCCTCCACATCCTTCTGGTAGTGTGGCGACCAGAATTGCACGCAATATTCTAAGTGTGGGCCTAACTAAAGTTCTGTATAGCTGCAGCATGACTTGCCAATTTTTATACTCTACGCCCCGACCCATGAAGATAAGCATGCCGTATGCCTTCTTGACTACCTTATCCACCTGCGTTGCCACTTTCAATGATCTGTGGACCTGGACGCCCAGATCTCTCTGCCTGTCAGTACTCCTAAGGGTTCTGCCATTTACTGCAAACCTCCCACCTGGATTAGACCTTCCAAAATGCATTACCTCACATTTGTCCGAATTAAACTCCATCTGTCATTTCTCCTCCCAAGTCTCCAACTGATCTATATCTTGCTGTATATTCTCACAATCCTCATGACTATCCGCAACTCCACCAAACTTTGTGTCGTCCGCAAACTTACTAATCAGACCAGCTACATTTTCCTCCAAATCATTTATATATACTACAAACAGCAAAGGCCCCAGCACTGATCCCTGCGGAACGCCATTAGTCACATCCCTCCATTCAGAAAAGCACCATTCCACTGCTACCCTCTGTCTTCTATGACCGAGCCAGTTCTGCATCCATCTTGCAATCTCCCCTCTGTTCCCATGTGACTTCACCTTTTGTACCAGTCTGCCATGAGGGACCTTGTCAAAGGCTTTACTGAAGTCCATATAGATGACATCCACTGCCCTTCCTTCATCAATCATCTTTGTCACTTCGTCAAAAAACTCAATCAAATTAGTGACACACGACCTCCCCATCACAGAACCATGCTGCCCGTCGCTAATAAGTTCATTTGTTTCCAAATGGGAGTAAATCCTGTCCCGAAGAATCCTCTCTAATAATTTCCCTACCACTAACGTAAGGCTCACTGGCCTATAATTTCCTGGATTATCCTTGCTAACCTTCTTAAACAAAGGAACAACATTGGCTATTCTCCACCCCTCTGGGACCGCACCTGGAGCCAATGAGGATGCAAATATTTCTGTCAAGGCCCCAGCAATTTCTTCCCTTGCCTCCCTCAGTATTCTGGGGTAGATCTCATCAGGCCCTGGGGACTTATCTACCTTAAAGTTTTGCAAGACACCCAACACCTCCTCCTTTTTGATAATGGGATGACTGAGGCTATCTGCACTCCCTTCCCTAGGCTCATCATGTAGAAAGTCCTTCTCCTTGGTGAATACTGATGCAACGTACTCATTTAGTACCATTTCCTCTGGCTCCACACATAGATTCCCTTCTCGGTCCTTGAGTGGGCCAACCCTTTCCCCGGTTACCCTCTTGCTCTTTATATACGTATAAAAAGCTATGGGATTTTCCTTAATCCTGTTTGCCAATGACTTTTCATGACCCCTTTTAGCCCTCCTGACTCCTTGCTTAAGTTCCTTCCGACTGTCTTTATATTCCTCAAGGGATTCGTCTGTTCCTAGCCTTCCAGCCCTTACGAATGCTTCCTTTTTCTTTTTGACGAGGCTCACAATATCCCGCGTTATCCAAAGTTCCCGAAACTTGCCAAACTTATCCTTCTTCCTCACAGTAACATGCTGGTCCTGGATTCTAATCAACTGACGTTTGAAAGACTTCCACATGTCAGATATTGATTTACCATCAAACAGCCGCCCCCAATCTAAATTCTTCAGTTCCTGCCTAATATTGTTATAATTAGCCTTCCCCCAATTTAGCACTGTCACCCGAGGACTACTCTTATCCTTATCCACAAGTACCTTAAAACTCATGGAATTATGGTCAATGTTCGCGAAATGCTCCCCTACTGAAACGTAGACCACCTGGCCAGGCTCATTCCCCAATACCAGGTCCAGTACGGCCCCATCCCTTGTTGGACTATCTCCGTATTGTTTCAAGAAGCCCTCCTGGATGCTCCTTACAAATACTGCCCCATCCAAACCCCTAACACTAAGTGAGTCCCAGTCAATACAGGGGAAGTTAAAATCACCCACCACTACAACCCTGCTACCTGTACACCTTTCCAAAATTTGTCCACATTTCTGTTCCTCTACCTCCCACCGGCTGTTGGGAGGCCTGTAGTAAAGCCCCAACATCGTGACTGTACCCTTCCTATTCCTGAGCTCCACCCAAAATTGCCTCGCTGTATGACCCCTCTGAGGTGTCCTCCCGCAGTCCAGCTGGGATATTCTCCTTAACTAGTAATGCAACTACCCCACCACTTTTATATCCCCCTCTATCCCTTCTGAAGCTTCCGAAGCCTGGGACATTTAGCTGCCAATCCTGTCCTTCCCTCAACCAAGGCTCTGTAATAGCAAAAACATCATAGTTCCAAGTACTAATCCAAGCTCTCAGTTCATCTGCCTTACCCGTTATACTTCTCGCATTGAAACAAATGCACTTCACACCACCAGTCCCGCTGTTCTCCGCAACATCTCCCTGCCTGCTCTTCCTCTTAGTCTTACTGGCCTTATTTACTAGTTCCTCTTCATTTATTTCACATGCTGTCCTACTACTCTGGTTACCACCCCCCTGCCACATTAGTTTAAACCCTCCCGAGTGACGCTAGCAAACCTCGCAGCCAGGATATTTGTACCCCTCCAGTTTAGATGCAACCCGTCCTTCTTGTACAGGTCCCATCTGTTCCTGAAGAGATCCGAATGGTCCAGATATCTGAAACCCTCCCTTCTACACCAGTTGCTCAGCCACGTGTTTAGCTGCACTGTCTTCCTATTTCTAGCCTCACTGGCATGTGGCGCAGGGAGTAATCCGGAGATTACAACCCTCGAGGTCCTGTTTTTTAACTTTCTACCTAACTCCCTAAACTTCCCCTGAAGGACCTCATCACTCTTCCTGCCTATGTCGTTGATACCGATGTGTATCACAACCTCTGGCTGTTCACCCTCCCCCTTCAGAATTCCCCCTGTCCATTCAGAGACATCCTTGACCCTGGCGCCAGGGAGGCAACATACCATCCCGGAGTCTCTTTCACGTCCACAGAAGCGCCGATCTGTGCCCCTGACTATAGAGTCCCCGATAACTATTGCTCTTCTGTGTTTTGTCCCTCCATGCTGAACAACAGTGCCAGCCGTGGTGCCACTGCTCTGGCTGCTTCTGTTTTCCCCTGATAGACCATCCCCCCCAACAGTATCCAAAACGGTATACTTGTTAGAGAGGGGGATAGCCACAGGGGATTCCTGCACTGACTGCCTGCCCCTTCTAGCGGTCACCCATCTATCCCCTGCACCTTGGGTGTAACCACTTCTCTAAAACTCCTGACTATGACGTTTTCCGCCACTTGCATGCTCCTAACTGCATCCAGTTGCCGCTCCAACCGATCCATGCGGTCTATGAGGAGCTGCAACTGGGTACACGTCCTGCAGATGTCGTCCTCCAGAACGCTGGAAGCGTCACGGGCTTCCCACATCTCACAGGTGAAGCACTTCACCCCTCCAACTGACATTTCTAACACTAATTAGTTAATTATTATTAAATAAATAAAATGAGAGAGTAAATGACAAGAACTGTAATACAGTTGACAATGGTTTATAGAGCTAATATCTGGAGATATTCACCAGGCAGACAACGGCAGCAAGAAGGGCAGAGTAAATTACAGGAGCAGTAATGCAGTCAAACATGGTTTAAAGGATTTATAGCTAGATAGAGAGACTTACCAGGGACACCAATAATAGCCAGGATGGGATAGTAATTATATTGAATAATCTTCAGTGCGAGATAGATACGAGAGTTTAATGAGTACCGATCATAATATGTAGAAAGAGAGTAAAGTTCCGAAGATAAACTCCTGTCCATTGTTGTAACATTCCAATCTATTGTTCTCAGATTCTGACCCATTGTTGTAACATTCCAGTCTTTTGTTCTCAGATTCTAACCTATCCTCTCTCTATCTCTCTGGAGCAGCTGATCTCTGTAAGTGCCGGGGCTGATGTTCCCACTGACACTATGGAATAACACATTGAAAGAAGCCCCTTATTAATAGAAGATGGAAAACACAATTAGGGTCCATGGAGACTGACATTATGTACAGTCACGGAATTAACAGATTCAGTTAACTCTTTTCAATCCAACACTTTTTGTACCGCAATAAAGTTGAACATTTACCCAGTCTGGATGGGATGTATGAGGGTTGCTGAGGGAAGGAATGGTGGAAATAGCCGAGGCACTGGCCAGAATCTTCCAATCCCCCTTGGATATGGGCGTGATGACAGATTTTCACAGGCTCAGCACTCTCTGGGTGAAGAAATTTCTCCTCATGTCAGTCCTGAAAGTTTTACCCCGTATCCTTAGACTATGACCCCTGGTTCTGGACTCCCCACCATCGGGAACATCCTTCCTGCATCTACCGTGTCAAGTCCTGCTTGAATTTTATTGGTTTCGTTTTATTTTGTGTCATACACAAACTTGGAAATATTACATTTGGTCCCCACATCCAAATCATCGATACATATTGTGAACAGCTGAGGCCAAGCTCTGATCCTTGCAGTACCCTACTAGTCACACCATGCCAACGTGAAAATGCCAGGATACTACCTCCTATCCCATTTATTTTAATTTTGCGAAGCAAGCTCCTTCTGGTGGACTTCATCAAAAACCTTCTGAAAATACAAGTATACCATGTCCACCAACTCCCCTTTATCAATTCTGTTAGTAACATCCTCAAAATCTCCAACAGGTTCATCAAACATCATTTCCCATTCATAAATCCATGTTAACTGTGCCCAATCAGATCATTGTTATCCAAGTCCATTTATCACATCCTTTAGAAATGATTCTCGCAGGTTCCCAACGATTAATGAAAGGCTAACAGCTTTGGAATTCCCTGTTTTCTCTCTCCCTCCCTCTTAAATAGTGCGTGACATTTGCGACCTTCCAAGCTGTAGGAACCGCTCCGGAATCTGCAGATTCTTTGAAGATGATCAGCAATGCATTTCCATAGCTATCTCGTCAACACTCTGGCAAGTAGAATATCAGGTCCTGGGGACATACCAACCTTCAGCCCAATTAATTTCTTCAATTTCTTCTAAGTAATACTAATTTCCTTCAATTCATTGCAGTTCTGAAGAAGGGTCACGTTATCTCTGCTTCTCTCTACACAGATGCTATCAGACCTGCTGAGTGTTTTCAGCATTTCTTGTTGTTATTTCAGATTTCCAGCATCCATAGTATTATGCTTTTAACTTCCTTCAATTTTTCATTCCTACAATCCCTTGAATCTCTCATTCTGGGAGATTTCTTATATATTCCACTGACACAAAATAATCATTTAGCTTCTCTGCCATTTCTCTGTTCCCCATTATAAATTCTACTGACACTGCCTGTGATGGACCCACATTTGTCTTCGCCAAACGTTTCCTTTTTATGTACCTGTGGAAGCTTTTACAGTCCGTTTTCATATTTTTTCCAACAAACTTTCATATTCTATTCTCCCTTTCTTTATCAGTTTCTTCTTCCTCCTTTAATGTATTCTAAAGTCCTCCCAATTCTCAGGTTTACTCCGATTTATGGCAACTTTATCGGCCTTTTATAGAGTCATAGAGAGATACAGCACTGGAAAAGGCCCTTCAGCCCACCGAGTCTGTGGCGAACAACAACCACCTATTTATACCAATCCGACATTAATCCCATATTCCCCACCACATTCCCACCATTCTTCTACCACCTACCTACACTAGGAGCAATTTACAATGGCCAATTTACCTATCAACCTGCAAGTCTTTGGCTGTGGGAGGAAACTGAAGCACCCCGCTGAAACCCACGCGGTCACAGGTAGAACTTGCAAACTCCACATAGGCAATACCCAGGACTGAACCCGGGTTGCTGGAGCTGTGAAGCTGCGGTGCTAACCGCAGTTTTAATCTTATACAATCCTTAACTTCCTTTGTTGTCCACAGTTGACTGCCTTTACTTTTGGGGTTTATGTGCCTGCAAGCAATGTATCGGTGCTGTAAACTATATAATCTTTCTTTAAAGACTATCGATTGCCTATGTACTATCATACCTTTCAATGTAGTTTCCCAATCCACCTCGGGCAATTTGCTCCTCATATCTTCATAATTTTCTTTGTGCAAATTTAACACCCTGGCTTAAGATTGAACGAACGTACTTTCAAGCATAATGTAAAATTCTATCACATTATGGTAATTCATCCCTGAAGGTAATTTTACAATACAATTAATAATTAGCCCTGTCACATTACATAATACTAGATCTAAAATAGCCTGTTTTCTAGTCGGTTCCTGAACATACTGCTCTGGAAAACCATCCGTAACACACTCCAGAAATTCGCTATCCATGAAATTTGTTCTCATTAGGCTACCCAGTCTATATGAAGATCTAACGCACCCCTGATTATTGCATTACCCATGCTATATGATTCTCCCATCTGCATTAATGCTGTACCCCACATTAACACTACTGTTTGGTGGCCTATAAACAGCTCTCCTACCAATGTTTTCTGCCCTTTCTGTTTCTTCACTCCAACCAAACAGATTCCATATTTTGTTCTGCAGACCTGAGATCCTCCCTTACTAATGTACTGATCCCATCCCTTATTATCAGCGCAACATTACGTCGTTTCCCTTGTTGCCTGTCCTTCCAAAAGGTCGAATATGCCTGCATATTCAGTTCTCAGTCTTGGTCACTCTGTAGCTACGTTTCCGTTATGACTATTAGATCATTCCCATGTACCTCTCTTTGGGCCTTTAAATCATCTACCCTGTTCCAAATACTGCGCGCATTCAGGTACAGTGCCCATAACCGTGCCTTATTGACATTCTGCATTCTAGTTGAAGATCACCTTTGTTTCGCCTCCCTTCGAATGTCACCTTCTACTTTTCAACCTCCTGTTACCAGCTTTACTTCCTTCCAATTTGATCCTTCCTTCCAATTTCAAAAGGAAACTGGATGGGTGATTGAAGGAAGTGGACTTGCAGGGCTACGGGAATTGGGCGGGGGAGTAAGACTGACTTGATTGATCCACAGAGAACCAGCATGGTCTCGATGGGACGAATGGACTCCTTCTGTGTGGTAAGTGACTTAGACTCTATCACTGTCTATGACTGAATGTTGGATATGTCTCCTGCTCCTGCCTGGAAAGATCCAGATACATAGACGTTCAATGAAACTGTGACCTTAACAGCCACTGACAGCTCCGTCCTCACCCTGGTGTGAGGCTCCAGGTTATGTGACAGGAGGTGACACAGCTCTGTGACCACATCCGTATTGAATCAGAGTCACCTCACACACTACTCCTGGGTTAGATGTAGGTAGGAGAAGTGCTCTTGGAAAACCCGGGGTGGGTAGAGCAGAGTCCCCTCCTCCTCCATCGTTACAGAGCTTCCCCTCTCTGCAGCCTCTGTTCCATTTGTTGGTCATGTTACAGACCCAGAGACACTGTAACTACAGTCCCCATACCTCGTCCAGAGTTGCGACACCAAATCCTCTGTCCTCCCTGAATGTCTGCAGCAGCTCACAACACAACCGCCAGAAAACCATCCACAGCACCTCCTCCAACTTTACAAAAGCAGAAGTAAGTCAAAAGCCCCTCACCTGTAAGTTGGATGTCTGGTCCTTTTAAATAACACTAGAGGGAGTTCCCCGTGCTGCTGAATGTATGTTCAGCTGAGAGTGACTAACACAGGCGGTCAGTGGACATGCACAGATCACGTTTCAAAGACGTGCATCAAAGCTGCCGGAATAGCAGTTTGACATGACATTCCACAACTCCTCATGCTACTAGTGCACACAATGTACACCCGGGCTAGAGTACTGCACAGCATGGGACAGTGTGCAGGCCACACCAGAAGTGGCTGGGAGCTCAGTTCAGACCCTTTTCTGGATCCAGGCTTCCACAGTGTGGGCAACAATGCTGCTGTAAGAGCTGAAACTCGCCACCAAGGTGAGATAGTGAGGGAAGGAAATTCACTTTAAAAGGGGACATGGAAATAGACTTGATGGTGGAAGAAATGCAGGAATATGGGAATGGGCAGGGGAATGGGGCTAATTGGAGGGGCGAGGCCATGGAGGGATTCAAACACAAGAATGAGATTATTAAAATTAAGTGCTTTCAGATCGGGAGCCAATGTAGATCAGTGAGCACAGGGGTGATGGGTGATCGGGATTTGGTGTGAGTTAGAATACAGGCAGCAGATTTCTGGATGGGCTGTGGTTTATAGAAGTTTATAACCTGCAGGGGGACCAGGATAGAATTGGAAAAATCAAGTGAATAAAGGCACAGATGAGGGTTTATGCAGCAGAAGGGCTGAGGCAGAGGTGGAGATGGATGATATTACAGAGGTGGTAATAGGCAGGATTGGTGATGTAGGGAATATGGAGATGAACTCAGCTCAGGTATAAATAGAATACAGAGGTTGTGAACAGTCTGGTTCAGCCTCAGATATCGGGCAGGGTGGGGTATATGTTTCACAGATAGGGGATGGAATTTGTGATGAAGACCAATGACACTGGCTTCAGTCTTCCCAATATTTGCATTACAGAACAGTATTTCAGTGAAACAGGGTTTGCAGATCTCCTAGCGGAAAATAGAGACTTACAAGGAGCACAGACAGGACCGAAGATGAGTGATGAACTTGCAAGAACTGCAATACAATTGGCAATGGATTTACAGCTAATAGCTGGAGGTAGAGATTCACCAGCAACAGTCGCAGCAGCAAGAAGGGCAGAGTAAATTACAGGAGCAGTATTGCAATTAAACATGGTTTGTAGAAATAACAGCTGTATAGAGAGACCGACCAGGGACACCAACAATAGCCAGGATGGGATAGTAAATATATTGAAATATCACAAATGCATACAGGATCCGATCTTCTAATGAGTACCAATCCCAATATGTAGAAAGATAGTAAAGATCCGAGGATAAACTCCTGTCCATTGTTGTAACATTCAAATCTATTGTTCTCAGATTCTGATCTATCCCTTCCCTCTCTCTGGAGCCACTGATCCCTGTCAGTGCTGAGCGTGATGTTCCCTTTGACGCTATGTGATAACACATTGAAAGAGTCCCTTATTAATAGAAAAGAAAAACCCTCCAGTGACACAGTTAGGGTCCATGGAGACTGACATTAATTGCAGTTACTGAACAAACAGGTTCAGTTAACCCTTTTCATTTGGACACCTTTTGTACCACAATAAACGATAACATTTGCCCAGTCTGAATGGGATGTATGAGGATTGCTGACGGAGGGAAAGATGAGAATAGCAGATGCACAGGCCAGAATCTTCCAATACACCTTGGATATGGGAGTCGTGGCAGAGGACTGGAGGGTTGCCAATGTTGCACTCTGATTAAAAAAGGAGAGGTGGAGTAAACACTGTATTTACTGTCACTGATGGGGAAAATTCTAGAGTTCACATCCCAGGACAAACGTATTTGCTGCTTGAGAAAAGAAAAAAACCATGGACAACAAATGGCCAGCAGCAAGGATATGGTAAGACAAGTCATGTCTAGTAAATGCCAACAACAACAACGTATATTTAGATCGTGCCTTTTATGCAATAAAACATCGCAAGAGCTCCACAGGAGCATTATGAAGCAAAGTATGACACAGAGCCACAACAGGAGATATGAGGTCAGATGACCAACAGCTTGGTCAAAGAGGAAGGTTTTATGTAGTGTCTTAAGGGAGGAATGTGATGCAGAGAGGCAGTGACAGTGGGATAGTGGTAATGGCACTGAACTAGTAATCCAGAGGCTCAGGCTAATGCCCTGGGTTCAAATCCCACCATAGCAGCTGGCGGAATTTAAAATTCAATGATTTAATATATTCAATTGATAAATACAAATTTGGAATTGAAAGTTGGACTTAAGAATGTTGCCATGAAAGTATCATTGATTTTTATAACAATCTATATGGTTCACTAATGTCCTTTAGGGAAGGTGATCTACCATCCTTATCTGTTCTGGTCGCCATGTAACTCAATGTGGTTCACTTTTAACTGTCCTCTGAAATAGTCTAGAAAGCCAATCAGTGTCAAGCATAATTATGGATGGACAACAAAGATGCAGGAATGGTATTCCAGAGATTTTCATAAGGGTCGTTAACTAGTCTCGGTCGTAACTCTGGACACAGGTCTTTGGGTCGACATTCCTGGGAATGATAATGTGAAGCCTCATGTCCACATTTCGAAACAATTGTTGTTTATATAAACTGTCATCTTTTTGATTGGTTACTCGATGGTTCAATCATGAGTATTACAAGAAATAATGAGACAGCACTCAGAGCTCAAATTAAACACCAATGACTCTACTAGATTCAGTAGGAATACTACTAGTTTACAATTATACAAAATACCCATTCGCAATGTACCGGTGAACAATACACCCATTAGTCACAAACATGTTGCAAAGAGTCATGCATACATGATAACCCAGTGAGCATTTCCCTCCCTGCTAATTGTTCTGCCGCTGACCAATCTCCTCGACCTTATCATTGAATCACTATTTCCAATGATTTTGCACCTTTCATATCAAGGTGGGCTGAATGTTTCACTGACAAGATCACACTGTCCTATCAAAATACACCGTAAGCTACAATTATCCAATGAGATGCCTAATTCTTTGTTCAGATGATGATATGAGAGACTGCCTTGATGGTGAGCATGTGCTTACATTTCCTTCAGTATTTTCATCACCACTTGTGGATGTTACAGATGCCTCAGGATTGTTCTCAGCACAAACAATAGCAGCTTTTCTTCCTGGTCACATACACATTTTAAACCACAGGACAATTAAACAATCCAAATCTCTTACATTCCTGACGTCTTACAAACTGTTGCTTAGAGAATTTCTGGTTTATTTGCATTTCAAAACAAGACATACTCTGACATCATTAATCATCTTGAATAAAACTCTAGAATTAAAATATCTATTCTCATGGTGTTCATTGTCAATTATTGTAAAAACACATCTGATTCACCAATGTCCATTAGGGAAGGAAATCTGCCATCCTAACCTGGTCTGGCCTACATGTGACTCCAGACTCACAGCAATGTGGTTGATTCTGAAATGGCCTAGCAAGCTGCTCAGTTGTACGAAACGGCTACAAAATCTAAGAAAAGCAATGAAACCAGACAGACCACCCAGCATCGACCGAGGCACCAGAAACAACAAAGACAAACCCAGCCCTGTCGACCCTGTAAGGTCCTCCATACTAACATCTGGGGGCTTGTGCCAACGTTGGGAGAGCTGTCCCACAGGCCAGTCAAGCAGCAGAAAACATAGTCATACTCATCGAATCACACCTTACAGACAGTGTCCCAGACAATGCCATCACCATCCCCAGGTATGGACTACAGGGGTTCAAGAAGACAGCTCAGCACCGCCTTCTCAAGGGCAATTAGGGATGGCAATAAATGCTGGCAGAGCCAGCGACACCCACATCCCATGAATGAGCGAATAAAAGAAATGCCCTGTGTTTAGCTAAAACCCAACAGCTTCAGACACAATCAGTCAACAGTGGGCAGTAGTGGCTGCTGTTTCCAAACACAAAGCTAGATATCTGCGTCCTTGTTGGGACAAAACTGTAGGATTGAGTTTATTTTATGATAGGACTGTTAGAACTTAGTTGTCATTTCCTTCAGTATAACGGTTAAAATAGTATTCTGTATGTAACATAACCACAACGCATGATGTTAGCTAAATATCTGGACAAGTCCTGACCTGTTGAGACCCTTTATTTTAAAGTCATTAGACTGTGGATTATCCCAGGGAGACTGCTGGTTTTTAAACGGTATAAAACTGTAAACAATGCCCGTGTGGCCAGGAAGCTGTGAAATGAGATATGTACAATTCAATGCCATTAAATGGTCACTGTGGTTGAATAGGCACAGCAGGGTGGCACCGGGTCAAGATATGACCTTTTGAAAAGGAATTCGTAGAGTTAAGGCAGCTGGAATCTGGACACCGTGCACAGTGCGATGAGGAAGTGATCGAGTCACAGGTGAGAGAAATGGTAGCTCAAAGTGAACAGACCCAGCAGCAGCAGCAGACACAGCTACATGAGTTACACAATAAGCTAGTGTACTTTACTGTCACTATACAACAACAGACACTTAATGCAGGACAGGCTTGTGCAGTTCAGCAGCAGTTAGAGTTAGCAGAGAAACATATTGTTACTGTCACACAGGATAATGTCCAGTTGACCCAGAAGTTAGAGGATTCTAGAGGTGTCCTTAGGGAGTTACAGGTGTAACCCCACCTGAAGACAGAGCATGCACAGTACAGGTCTAACATTCAGTGATTGCAAACCCAGAGGGAAAGCAGCTCCCAGGCGGGTGTAGCAGCCTTCACAAAAAGCAGAGTATCACACAGGTGGCACTAAAACGGAGCAGGAGGCCTCGGAGGGGGACAATGTTGGAGAGGGAGAACGTTTACCGTTAAGGTAACCTCCTTGACAGGCTGTCCCGTTAATGTGGTGACAACACCGAATGGAACAGTCTGTTACTCTCAATCCCACCAAGTCACGTGTGACGTTAACAAAGAACAAAGAAAATTACAGCACAGGAACAGGCCCTTCGGCCCTCCAAGGCTACGCCGATCCAAATCCTCTATCTAAACCTGTTGCCTATTTTCTAATGGTCTGCATCTCTTTACTTCCTGCCCATTCATGTATCTGTCTAGATACATCTTAAAAGACGCTATCGTGCCCGCGTCTACCACCTCCACCAGCAATGCGTTCCAGGCACCCACCACCCTCTGCGTAAAGAACTTTCCACGCATATCCCCCCTAAAGTTTTCACCTTTCACTTTGAACTCGTGTCCCCTTGCAATTGAATCCCCCACTCTGGGAAAAAGCTTCTTGCTATCCACCCTGTCTGTCCCTGAGATATAAAAGGAAAGGAAATCTTTCGGAGCCACAGTAAGGCTTAAACAATGTCTGAGGAGAACAGGAGGAAAAGCTTGTGTTTGAGTAAGTGGGTCTGTTTTTGTATTTGAAGTTTCCTGTTTGATTTCTTTGTCTGTCTCAGCCAGTGTCTATTACGGTCAGTTACGTCTGGTCCTGCATGCTGTCTGAATGTAGTTGGTTGTTTAACATGTGTGTATAGTTATATTTTAAATTGGTGTGAGTGGGGAGGACAAAAGTTTTGATAACGTGGATGTTGGAGTGTTAAAAGCAATTGCTTTCTGCTGGGAAGGAGACAGAGAGAAAGAAAGAAAGAGAGACAGAGAGAGAGAGAGAGAGTGAGAGAGAGAATGAGTGAGAGAGAGAGACAGAGAGAGAGAGGGGGAGAGAGTGAGAGAGGGAGTGAGTGAGAGAGAGAGAGAGAGAGTTGTTCCTCCAGGGGGCATAATGAGTAATGACACTCAGGGACAGAGGAAATGTGAGCTCTGGTACTTTGATTGTTCCTGTAGGTAAAAACCTTGAAAACCCTCTTTCCACCTCCTGCCGCTATGGGTGTGGATGACATGGACTGAAGTTCCTGTCTTTAACAGGGATCTATTCAGAATCTGGCACACTTGAGGCCTTCCACCATCGGTGGGTACCGCAGGGGCTGGGATGCATCTTTAATGCCGAGAATGGCATTTTAATTTGAGTTTTTGGTTTATTTATCTGTTTTTAATAAACTTAATTCAAAATTTAAATAAAGGGGTCCTGGCGAATAAAGTCCCCCTGGACAAAAAAACAAAATGGGCCTGAGGGTCAGATCGAGAGTAAATCTCCCTCTACACTGTTGAGGGTGTGGAGGGATAAACATAGATCTCTCGTGAGACTGAGGTCTCTGAACCTCCTCACCTCTCCATGAATAAGAGGAGGAGGCATCCCTCCACTGCAGATTGCCGAGAGGAACAGGATCAGTCTCCTGGCGGGTCCTCGGACTCCCCGCACTACCAGCACCATTGGGGCTCGAGCCCTAAGTCACAGCTTTCTATCCCATAAAATGGAGTGGGGACAGAAGCCTCTGTACCATTCGCAACACCCGAGGTGGGGCGGGGGAGTGGTAAAGGGCCCCTCCCCTGATGGGGGAGCCTGTGGATCCACCAGGAGAAAACATTCCATCTCCCACTTGGTCCGGTGTCCTGGGTGGGGCTGAGATCTGTGATGGTCAACGCTCTCGGCGCCTGTTGCTGTCATCCAGGATGGATCCGACCCGGAGGTTGATTTGAATAATGTTAGCAGTGCTCTGTCTGCTGGTACTGTGGCGCTGGCAGGGTGGGAGATGGCCTCCTCTCTCTACCTCGGGTCCCGCTCCGGCTGGATTTCCAGAGTCAAGAAACAACTGCCTCCCCCGAGGCTGATCACAAGCCCGGGCACTGAGGGGGAGAGGCTGTCCTCAACCACAGGCACTCATATTCCCAGTTTCCCCAGAGGAATATAGGAATGACTCCTCCACCACCGATCCTGGGGATGTGATCATGAGGGAGGTGAGACTCGCTGGCGTGGCCGGGATGTCCACACCACATTGTGTGGTGGGTGTGTCGGCCACTGGCGGTGACGGCACGGAGGAGGATGGTGTCTCGGTGAGGGGCACGGAGGACGACCTTGAATCCATTGCCAGTGAGGCGGTGGACCCCTTCCTGCCTCCTTCCGAGTCTCCTCTCATCCCCATTGTAGAACTCCGGGACTTCCTTGCTGCTTGCAGGGAAGTTCAGCCGCCCCTTGACCAGTGTGTGTAGCTGGCGCTGATCATCTGGTCTGTCCGTCTTGCCCTCAAGGAGGGTTGCAAATGTGCAGACATGAAAAAGGTCGTGCGATGCCTGTTCAATGCGTTCCTCTCCGGGTTGCTGGGGGAGTGCAAGGCGATGAGCAGTTCCACTCTCTCCTCACAGTAAGGTATTGGTGACAGGATGGTGGTATTTTTGACATGAAAATATCCATAGCCAGCCTCAACATCAACAGCAGCAGGGTGTCTCTCAGCCGTTTTCACAATCTCACAGTCCTCAGGGAAGGGAGATTTGTGATGGGTTTTATGCAGGAAACCCACACCATTCCGGGAGATGAAGCCACCTGGCTCCTGGAGTAGCAGGGTGACTTGATGGATCAACTACCTCAAATTAGTGGACGCCTGGTGGAATCTCCATCCCAACTCCAGTGCTTTCGTCTGGAGGACTCAGAAGAAGGGTCCCGGAATTGACCGCCTCTACATTTTACAGGCATACGCCTCCTGCATCTCGGTGGCCTCCAAGTGGCTGGTTCCGTGCTCGGACCACCACCTGATGTGGGAGGAATTCACTCCACTCCGCACACGGGACGGGTCCCTGTAATGGCACTTTTAACAAATGGCTGCTGGAGGACGAGTGATTCCGTGACTCATTCCGTCGATTCTGGGCTGACTGGAGAAGGAAGCAGGGAGGCTTCCTCTACTTGAGGCTATGGTGGGATGTGGTCAAGACTCACATCCGTGTCTTCTGTCAGGGGAACACGAAGGTATCGACCAAGAGGCGGGAAGCCGAGATCGAGCTTCTAGAGAGGGAGGTGCTTGACTTGGAGTCCCATCTCGGTCAGGCCATCACAGACCCCATCCTGTGGCAGGTGTACAAAGAGAAGAGGGCGCGCTGAGGGACCTGCAGCTCACGAGGCGTGTACGTGAGGTCGCGGATCCAGATCCTGGAAGATTTGAACCGCGCCTCACTCTTCTTCCACT
The DNA here is from genome assembly GCF_036365525.1 of Heterodontus francisci. Classification (NCBI taxonomy): domain Eukaryota; kingdom Metazoa; phylum Chordata; class Chondrichthyes; order Heterodontiformes; family Heterodontidae; genus Heterodontus; species Heterodontus francisci. The sequence goes on from NW_027140336.1 coordinate 1,126,649, forward strand.
CACTGGAAAATTGGCAGAGGGTGCATAAGCAGCTCTTCGAGCAGCTGGCAGACGATGGATCCGGAGGGAATGGGAATATTGGTCCGAACCTATAACAGTGCATTGCTCTCTTCGGACCCGTCCAGCGAGGACACGTGTAGAGTTTTGTCGGAGGACCTGCCAAAGATCAGACTGGAGGGCGCCAAAGGATTGGAGACTCCGCTCACATTAGCACAATTGTACGGTGCCCTCCACCAGCACTGAATGGGCAAATCGCCGGGGCTGGACGGGGCCACCGTGGAGTTCCTCGGGGCATTGGGATACGTCCTGAGGACAATAACGTGCAGTTCCTGGGGGAAAGCATGGCGACTCGGGGGTGCCCCTCTCGTGGCACAGGGCGGTTGTCATCCTGTTGCTGAAAAGGGGTGATCTCTGCTTGCTTAAGAACGGGCGTCCGTTCTCCCTCCTCAACATGGATTATAAGATCTACCTACGTCCAGGAATTCCCAGAGAAACACATCTCCAGAGGCACTAATTACAGTCCCCATATCTCATGCAGAGTTGGGTCAGGAAATCCTCTGTCAACCCTGAATGTCTGTACAGCTCACAACATAACCTAGAGAAAGCTATCCACAGCACCTCCACTGACTTTACAATAGCAGAAGTAAGTCAAAACACCCACACCTGTAAGTTGGATGCCTGGTCCTTTTACATAACACTCGTGCTGCTGAATGTATGTTCAGGTGAGCGTGACTAACACAGGCGGACAGTAGACGTGCACAGACGAAGCTAGAAAGACGTCTGTCAAAGATGTCGGAATGGTTGATTGATGTCAATTCAAACCCCTCCTCACACTAACAGCACATGGTCAATTAGCCTGGGCGAGAGACTGGCACAACATGGGACATGTAATGACCACACTAGAGCCCTGTCCAGAATGAGGCACAGTGTTAAGCACACCAAAGCCCTGCCCGTCATGGGTCACAGTGCTGACCACATTAGAGCCCTGCCCAAAATGGAGGGATGTCATGGCCACACGAGAGCTCTGTCCAACATGGGTAACTATGCTGACCACACTACAGACGTGCACAACATCGGGCACAGTGCTGACCACACTGGAACCCTGCCCAGCATGGGGCACCATGCTGACCACACTGGAACACTACCCAGCATAGGGCACCATGCTGACCACGCGAGAACCCTACCCAGCAAATGGGAACGGAGCTGACCACACTAGAACCCTGCCCAGCATGGAGCACCGTGCTGACCACACACGAACCCTACCCAGCAAATGGGAACGGTGCTGACCACACACGAACCCTACCCAGCATCGGGCACCATGCTGACCACACTAGAACACAGCCCAGCATGGGGCACTGTGCTGACCTCACTAACGCCCAGCCCAGCATGGGGCACTGTGCTGACCACACTAGAGCCCTGTACAGCATGGGGCACTGTGCTAATCACACGACAGTCCTGTCCAGCATGGGGCCCTGTGCTGACCACACCAGAGCCCTGGACAGCATGGGGCACTGTGCTGATCACACTACAGTCCTGTCCAGTATGGGGCACTGTGCTGACCACACTAGAGCCCTGTCCAGCATGGGGCACTGTGCTGACCACACTAGAACCCTGTGCAGCATGAGGCACTGTGCTGATCACACTACAATCCTGTCCAGCATGGGGCACATTGCTAACCACACTAGAGCCCTGTACAGCATGGGGCACTGTGCTGACCGCACTAAAGTCCTGTCCAGAATGGGGCACTGTGCTGACCACACTAGATCCCTGTCCAGCATAGGGCACTGTGCTGACCACACTCGAGCCCTGTCCAGCAGAGGGCACTGTGCTGATGTCACTCCAGTCCTGTCCAGCATGGGGCACTGTGCTGACCTCACGAACGACCAGCCCAGCATGGGGCATTGTGCTGAGCACACTAGAACCCATGTCCAACCTGGGGCATTGTGCTGAACACACTAGGTCCATGTCCAATACGGGGCACTGTGCTGACCACACGATAACCCTGACCAGCATGGGGCTCTGTGCTGACCACACTAGAATCGTTCCAGCATGGGGCACTGTGCTGACCACACTAGCGTCTTTCCAGCATGGGGCACTGTGCTGACCACACTAGCGTCTTTCCAGCATGGGGCACGGTGCTGACCACATTTGATCCCTTCCCAGCATGGGGCGCTGTGCTGACCTCTCTGGCGCACTGTAAAGCATGGGGCACTGTGCTGACCAACTGGAGTCCTGCCCAGCACGAGGAGGCAAGTGCTGACCACACTGGAGCCCTACCTTTCATGGGGCAATGTGCTGAGCACACTAGTGACCTGTGCAACATGGAGCACTGTGCTGACCACACTAGAGACCTGCCCAGCATGGGGCACTGTGCTGATCACACCACAGTCCTTTACAGCAAGAGGCACTGTGCTGATCACACTACAGGCCTGTACAGCATGGGGCAATGTGCTGACCACACTAGAGTCCTGTCCAGGATGAGGCACAGTGCTGATCACACTACAGTCCTGTCCAGCATGAGGCACTGTGCTGACCACACTGGAACACTGCCCAGCATGGGGCACTGTGCTGACCACACTAGAACCCTGCCCAGCATGGGGCACTGTGCTGACCACACTAGAATCCTTCCAGCATGAGGCACTGTGCTGACCACACTAGCGTCTTTGCAGCATGGGGCACTGTGCTGACCACTGTGGAGCAATGTAACGCATGGGGCACTATGCTGACCAGGCTACAACCCTGCCCAGCATGGGGCAATGTGCTGATCACACTGGAACCCTGCCCAGCATGGGGCTCTGCGCTGTACACACTAGAGCCCTGGCCAGCATGGGGCTCTGTGCTGCACACAATAGAACCCTGACCAGCATAGGGCACTGTGCGGACCTCACTAGAACCCTGCCCAGCATGGGGCACTGTGCTGGCCACACTATAACCCTGCCCAGCATGGGGCTCTGTGCTGACCACACTAGAATCTTTCCCACATGGGGCACGGTGCTGACCAGATTTGATCCCTTCCCAGCATGGGGCGCTGTGCTGACCACTCTGGAGCACTGTAAAGCATGGGGCACTGTGCTGACCACATTTGATCCCTTCCCAGCATGGGGCGCTGTGCTGACCTCTCCAGAGCACTGTAAAGCATGGGGCACTGTGCTGACCACCCTGGAGCCCTACCTAGCATGGGTCATTGTGCTGATCACACTCGTGACCTGCCCAAAATGGAGCACTGTGCTGACCACACTAGCGACATCCCCAGCAGGGGCACTGTGCTGTACACACTACAGTCATGTACAACATGGAAAATGTGCTGACCACACCAGAGTTCTGTCCAGCATGAGGCACTGTGCTGATCACACTACAGTCCTGCCCAGCATGGGGCACTGTGCCGACCACTCTAGACGACTGTCCAGCATGAGGCACAGTGCTGATCACACTACAGTCCTGTCCAACATAGGGCACTGTGCTGACCACACTAAAGCCCTGTCCAGCATGGGGCACTGTGCTGATCACGCTACAGTCCTGTCCAGCATGAGGCACTGTGCTGACCACACTAGAGCCCTGTGCAGCATGGGGCACTGTGCTGATCACACTACAGTCCTGTCCAGCATGAAGCAATGTCCTGATCACACTACAGTCCTGTACAGCATGGGGTACTGTTCTGACCACTCGAGCGCCCTGTCCAAAATGGGGCAAAGTGCTGAACAAACTAGATCCCTTTCCAACATGGTGCACTGTTCTGATCACACGACAGTCCTGCACAGCATGGGGCACTGTTCTGATCACACGACAGTCCTGCACAGCATGGGGAACTGTGCTAATCACGCTACAGTCCTGTCCAGCATGGGGCACTGTGCTGACCACTCGAGCGCCCTGTCCAAAATGGGGCATAGTGCTGAACACACTAGATCCCTTTCCAACATGGTGCATTGTGCTGAACACACTAGATCCCTGTCCAACATGGGGCACTGTGCTGAACACACTAGATCCCTGTCCAACCTGGGGCATTGTGCTGAACACACTAGATCCCTGTCCAACCTGGGGCACTGTGCTGAACACACTAGATCCCTGTCCAGCATTGGGCATTGTGCTGAACACACTAGATCCCTGTCCAACATGGGGCGTTGAGCTTAACACACTAGATCCCTGTCCAACATGGGGCATTGTGCTGAACACACTAGATCCCTGTCCAACATGGAGCACTGTGCTGAACACACTAGATCCCTGTCCAGCATGGGGCATTGTGCTGAACACACTAGATCCCGTCCAATATGGGGCACTGTGCTGGACACACTACATCCCTGTCCAACATGGGGCACTGTGCTGACCACACTAGATCCCTGTCCAACATGGGGCATTGTGCTGAACACACTAGATCCCTGTCCAACATGGGGCATTGTGCTGAACACACTAGATCCCTGTTCAACATGGGGCATTGTGCTTAACACACTAGATCCCTGTCCAACCTGGGGCATTGTGCTGAACACACTAGATCCCTGTCCAATATGGGGCACTGTGCTGACCACACTAGCTGCCTGTCCAACATGGGGCACTGTGCTGAACATACTAGATTCCTGTCCAACATGGGGCATTGTGCTGAACAAACTGGTTCCCTGTCCAACATGGGGCATTGTGCTGAACACACTGGATCCCTGTCCAACATGGGGCATTGTGCTGAACCCACTAGATCCTTGTCCATCATGGGGCACTGTGCTGATCACACTACAGTCCTGTCCAGCATGAGGCACTGTGCTGATCACACTACAGTCCTGTCCAGCATGAGGCACTGTGCTGATCACACTACAGTCCTGTCCAGCATGAGGCACAGTGCTGATCACACTACAGTCCTGTCCAGCATCAGGCACAGTGCTGATCACACTACAGTCCTGTCCAGCATGAGGCACTGTGCTCATCACACTACAGTCCTGTCCAGCATGGGGCACTGTGCTGATCACACTACAGTCCTGTCCAACATAGGGCACTGATCTGACCACACCAGAGCCCTATCCAGCATGGGGCACTGTGTTGATCACACAACAGTCCTGTCCAGCATGAGGCACTGTGCTGATGGCACTACAGTCTTGTCCAGCATGGGGCACTGTTCTGAAATCAGTACAGTCCTGTCCAGCATGAGGCTCTGTGCTGACCACACTACAGTCCTGTCCAGCATGAGGCACTGTGCTGACCACACTGGAGCCCTGTCCAGCATGGGGCACTGTGCTGAGCACACTACATTCCTGTCCAGCATGAGGCACTGTGCTGATCACACTGCAGTCCAGTCCAGCATGGGGCACTGTGCTGATCACACTACAGTCCTGTCCAGCATGAGGCACTGTGCTGATCACACGACAGTCCAGTCCAGCATGGGGCACTGTGCTGATCACACTACAGTCCTGTGCAGCATGAGGCACTGTGCAGACCTCACAGGAGCCCTGTCCAGCATGGGGCACTGTGCTGATCACACTACAGTCCAGTCCAGCATGAAGCACTGTGCTGATCACACTACAGTCCTGTCCAGCATGGGGCACTGTGCTGATCACACTACAGTCCTGTCCAGCATGGGGCACTGTGCTCATCACACTACAGTCCTGTCCAGCATGGGGCACTGTGCTGATCACACTACAGTCCTGTCCAGCATGGGGCAATGTGCTGATCACATTGCAGTCCTGTCCAGCATGGGGCACTGTGCTCATCACACTACAGTCCTGTCCAGCATGAGGCACTGTGCTGACCACACTGGAGCCCTGTCCAGCATGGGGCACTGTGCTGAGCACACTACATTCCTGTCCAGCATGAGGCACTGTGCTGATCACACTGCAGTCCAGTCCAGCATGGGGCACTGTGCTGATCACACTACAGTCCTGTCCAGCATGAGGCACTGTGCTGATCACACGACAGTCCAGTCCAGCATGGGGCACTGTGCTGATCACACTACAGTCCTGTGCAGCATGAGGCACTGTGCAGACCTCACAGGAGCCCTGTCCAGCATGGGGCACTGTGCTGATCACACTACAGTCCAGTCCAGCATGAAGCACTGTGCTGATCACACTACAGTCCTGTCCAGCATGGGGCACTGTGCTCATCACACTACAGTCCTGTCCAGCATGGGGCAATGTGCTCATCACACTACAGTCCTGTCCAGCATGGGGCAATGTGCTAATCACACTACAGTCCTGTCCAGCATGAGGCACTGTGCTGATCACACTACAGTCCTGTCCAGCATGGGGCACTGTGCTCATCACACTACAGTCCTGTCCAGCATGGGGCACTGTGCTGATCACACTACAGTCCTGTCCAGCATGGGGCAATGTGCTGATCACACTGCAGTCCTGTCCAGCATGGGGCACTGTGCTCATCACACTACAGTCCTGTCCAGCATGGGGCAATGTGCTGATCACACTACAGTCCTGTCCAGCATGGGGCAATGTGCTGATCACACTACAGTCCTGTCCAGCATGGGGCACTGTGCTGATCACACTACAGTCCAGTCCAGCATGGGGCACTGTGCTGATCACACTACAGTCCTGTCCAGCATGGGGCAATGTGCTGATCACACTGCAGTCCTGTCCAGCATGGGACAATGTGCTGATCACACTACAGTCCTGTCCAGCATGGGGCACTGTGCTCATCACACCAGAGCCCTGTCCAGCATGGGGCACTGTGCTCATCACACCAGAGCCTTGTCCAGCATGAGGCACTGTGCTGATCACACTACAGTCCTGTCCAGCATGAGGCACTGTGCTGATCACACTACAGTCCTGTCCAGCATGAGGCACTGTGCTGATCACAATACAGTCCAGTCCAGCATGGGGCACTGTGCTGATCACACTACAATCCTGTGCAGCATGAGGCACTGTGCTGACCACACAGGAGCCCTGTCCAGCATGGGGCACTGTGCTGACCACACTACAGTCCTGTCCAGCATGAGGCACTGTGCTGATCACACTACAGTCCAGTCCAGCATGGGGCACTGTGCTGATCACACTACAGTCCTGTCCAGCATGAGGCACTGTGCTGATCACACTACAGTCCAGTCCAGCATGGGGCACTGTGCTGATCACACTACAGTCCTGTGCAGCATGAGGCACTGTGCTGATCACACTACAGTCCAGTCCAGCATGGGGCACTGTGCTGATCACACTACAGTCCTGTGCAGCATGAGGCACTGTGCTGACCACACAGGAGCCCTGTCCAGCATGGGGCACTGTGCTGATCACACTACAGTCCTGTCCAGCATGGGGCAATGTGCTCATCACATCAGAGCCCTGTCCAGCATGAGGCACTGTGCTGATCACACTGGAGCCCTGTCCAGCATGGGGCACTGTGCTGAGCACACTACATTCCTGTCCAGCATGAGGCACTGTGCTGATCACACTACAGTCCTGTCCAGCATGGGGCACTGTGCTGATCACACTACAGTCCTGTCCAGCATGAGGCACTGTGCTGATCACACTACAGTCCTGTCCAGCATGGGGCACTGTGCTGATCACACTACAGTCCTGTCCAGCATGAGGCACTGTGCTGATCACACTACAGTCCAGTCCAGCATGGGGCACTGTGCTGATCACACTACAGTCCTGTGCAGCATGAGGCACTGTGCTGACCACAAAGGAGCCCTGTCCAGCATGGGGCACTGTGCTGATCACACTACAGTCCAGTCCTGCATGAAGCACTGTGCTGATCACAATACAGTCCTGTCCAGCATGTGGCACTGTGCTCATCAAACTACAGTCCTGTCCAGCATGGGGCAATGTGCTCATCACACTACAGTCCTGTCCAGCATGGGGCAATGTGCTAATCACACTACAGTCCTGTCCAGCCTGAGGCACTGTGCTGATCACACTACAGTCCTGTCCAGCATGGGGCAATGTGCTAATCACACTACAGTCCTGTCCAGCCTGAGGCACTGTGCTGATCACACTACAGTCCTGTCCAGCATGGGGCACTGTGCTCATCACACTACAGTCCTGTCCAGCATGGGGCAATGTGCTCATCACACTACAGTCCTGTCCAGCATGGGGCAATGTGCTAATCACACTACAGTCCTGTCCAGCATGAGGCAATGTGCTGATCACACTACAGTCCTGTCCAGCATGGGGCAATGTGCTGATCACACTACAGTCCTGTCCAGCATGGGGCACTGTGCTCATCACACTACAGTCCTGTCCAGCATGGGGCAATGTGCTGATCACACTACAGTCCTGTCCAGCATGGGGCAATGTGCTGATCACACTACAGTCCTGTCCAGCATGTGGCAATGTGCTGATCACACTACAGTCCTGTCCAGCATGAGGCAATGTGCTGATCACACTACAGTCCTGTCCAGCATGGGGCAATGTGCTGATCACACTACAGTCCTGTCCAGCATGGGGCAATGTGTTGATCACACTAAAGCCCTGTCCAGCATGGGGCACTGTGCTGATCACGATACAGTCCTGTCCAGCATGAGGCACTGTGCTGACCACACTAGAGCCCTGTGCAGCATGGGGCACTGTGCTGATCACACTACAGTCCTGTCCAGCATGAAGCAATGTCCTGATCACACTACAGTCCTGTCCAGCATGGGGTACTGTTCTGACCACTCGAGCGCCCTGTCCAAAATGGGGCAAAGTGCTGAACAAACTAGATCCCTTTCCAACATGGTGCACTGTTCTGATCACACGACAGTCCTGCACAGCATGGGGCACTGTTCTGATCACACGACAGTCCTGCACAACATGGGGAACTGTGCTAATCACGCTACAGTCCTGTCCAGCATGGGGCACTGTGCTGACCACTCGAGCGCCCTGTCCAAAATGGGGCATAGTGCTGAACACACTAGATCCCTTTCCAACATGGTGCATTGTGCTGAACACACTAGATCCCTGTCAAACATGGGGCACTGTGCTGAACACACTAGATCCCTGTCCAACCTGGGGCATTGTGCTGAACACACTAGATCCCTGTCCAACCTGGGGCATTGTGCTGAACACACTAGATCCCTTTCCAACATGGGGCACTGTGCTGAACACACTAGATCCCTGTCCAGCATTGGGCATTGTGCTGAACACACTAGATCCCTGTCCAGCATTGGGCATTGTGCTGAACACACTAGATCCCTGTCCAACATGGGGCGTTGAGCTTAACACACTAGATCCCTGTCCAACTTGGGGCATTGTGCTGAACACACTAGATCCCTGTCCAACATGGGGCACTGTGCTGAACACACTAGATCCCTGTCTAGCATGGGGCATTGTGCTGAACACACTAGATCCCGTCCAATATGGGGCACTGTGCTGAACACACTACATCCCTGTCCAACATGGGGCACTGTGCTGACCACACTAGATCCCTGTCCATCATGGGGCATTGTGCTGAACACACTAGATCCCTGTCCGACTTGGGGCATTGTGCTGAACACACTAGATCCCTGTTCAACATGGGGCATTGTGCTGAACACACTAGATCCCTGTCCAACCTGGGGCATTGTGCTGAACACACTAGATCCCTGTCCAATATGGGGCACTGTGCTGACCACACTAGCTGCCTGTCCAACATGGGGCACTGTGCTGAACATACTAGATTCCTGTCCAACATGGGGCATTGTGCTGAACAAACTGGTTCCCTGTCCAACATGGGGCATTGTGCTGAACACACTGGATCCCTGTCCAACATGGGGCATTGTGCTGAACCCACTAGATCCTTGTCCATCATGGGGCACTGTGCTGATCACACTACAGTCCTGACCAGCATGAGGCACTGTGCTGATCACACTACAGTCCTGTCCAGCATGAGGCACTGTGCTGATCACACTACAGTCCTGTCCTACATAGGGCACTGTGCTGATCACACTACAGTCCTGTCCAGCATGAGGCACAGTGCTGATCACACTACAGTCCTGTCCAGCATCAGGCACAGTGCTGATCACACTACAGTCCTGTCCAGCATGAGGCACTGTGCACATCACACTACAGTCCTGTCCAGCATGGGGCACTGTGCTGATCACACTACAGTCCTGTCCAACATGGGGCACTGATCTGACCACACCAGAGCCCTATCCAGCATGGGGCACTGTGTTCATCACACAACAGTCCTGTCCAGCATGAGGCACTGTGCTGATGTCACTACAGTCTTGTCCAGCATGGGGCACTGTTCTGAAATCAGTACAGTCCTGTCCAGCATGGGGCTCTGTGCTGACCACACTACAGTCCTGTCCAGCATGAGGCACTGTGCTGACCACACTGGAGCCCTGTCCAGCATGGGGCACTGTGCTGAGCACACTACATTCCTGTCCAGCATGAGGCACTGTGCTGATCACACTGCAGTCCAGTCCAGCATGGGGCACTGTGCTGATCACACTACAGTCCTGTCCAGCATGAGGCACTGTGCTGATCACACGACAGTCCAGTCCAGCATGGGGCACTGTGCTGATCACACTACAGTCCTGTGCAGCATGAGGCACTGTGCAGACCTCACAGGAGCCCTGTCCAGCATGGGGCACTGTGCTGATCAAACTACAGTCCAGTCCAGCATGAAGCACTATGCTGATCACACTACAGTCCTGTCCAGCATGGGGCACTGTGCTCATCACACTACAGTCCTGTCCAGCATGGGGCAATGTGCTAATCACACTACAGTCCTGTCCAGCCTGAGGCACTGTGCTGATCACACTACAGTCCTGTCCAGCATGGGGCAATGTGCTAATCACACTACAGTCCTGTCCAGCCTGAGGCACTGTGCTGATCACACTACAGTCCTGTCCAGCATGGGGCACTGTGCTCATCACACTACAGTCCTGTCCAGCATGGGGCAATGTGCTCATCACACTACAGTCCTGTCCAGCATGGGGCAATGTGCTAATCACACTACAGTCCTGTCCAGCATGAGGCAATGTGCTGATCACACTACAGTCCTGTCCAGCATGGGGCAATGTGCTGATCACACTACAGTCCTGTCCAGCATGGGGCACTGTGCTCATCACACTACAGTCCTGTCCAGCATGGGGCAATGTGCTGATCACACTACAGTCCTGTCCAGCATGGGGCAATGTGCTGATCACACTACAGTCCTGTCCAGCATGTGGCAATGTGCTGATCACACTACAGTCCTGTCCAGCATGAGGCAATGTGCTGATCACACTACAGTCCTGTCCAGCATGGGGCAATGTGCTGATCACACTACAGTCCTGTCCAGCATGGGGCAATGTGTTGATCACACTAAAGCCCTGTCCAGCATGGGGCACTGTGCTGATCACGATACAGTCCTGTCCAGCATGAGGCACTGTGCTGACCACACTAGAGCCCTGTGCAGCATGGGGCACTGTGCTGATCACACTACAGTCCTGTCCAGCATGAAGCAATGTCCTGATCACACTACAGTCCTGTCCAGCATGGGGTACTGTTCTGACCACTCGAGCGCCCTGTCCAAAATGGGGCAAAGTGCTGAACAAACTAGATCCCTTTCCAACATGGTGCACTGTTCTGATCACACGACAGTCCTGCACAGCATGGGGCACTGTTCTGATCACACGACAGTCCTGCACAACATGGGGAACTGTGCTAATCACGCTACAGTCCTGTCCAGCATGGGGCACTGTGCTGACCACTCGAGCGCCCTGTCCAAAATGGGGCATAGTGCTGAACACACTAGATCCCTTTCCAACATGGTGCATTGTGCTGAACACACTAGATCCCTGTCAAACATGGGGCACTGTGCTGAACACACTAGATCCCTGTCCAACCTGGGGCATTGTGCTGAACACACTAGATCCCTGTCCAACCTGGGGCATTGTGCTGAACACACTAGATCCCTTTCCAACATGGGGCACTGTGCTGAACACACTAGATCCCTGTCCAGCATTGGGCATTGTGCTGAACACACTAGATCCCTGTCCAGCATTGGGCATTGTGCTGAACACACTAGATCCCTGTCCAACATGGGGCGTTGAGCTTAACACACTAGATCCCTGTCCAACTTGGGGCATTGTGCTGAACACACTAGATCCCTGTCCAACATGGGGCACTGTGCTGAACACACTAGATCCCTGTCTAGCATGGGGCATTGTGCTGAACACACTAGATCCCGTCCAATATGGGGCACTGTGCTGAACACACTACATCCCTGTCCAACATGGGGCACTGTGCTGACCACACTAGATCCCTGTCCATCATGGGGCATTGTGCTGAACACACTAGATCCCTGTCCGACTTGGGGCATTGTGCTGAACACACTAGATCCCTGTTCAACATGGGGCATTGTGCTGAACACACTAGATCCCTGTCCAACCTGGGGCATTGTGCTGAACACACTAGATCCCTGTCCAATATGGGGCACTGTGCTGACCACACTAGCTGCCTGTCCAACATGGGGCACTGTGCTGAACATACTAGATTCCTGTCCAACATGGGGCATTGTGCTGAACAAACTGGTTCCCTGTCCAACATGGGGCATTGTGCTGAACACACTGGATCCCTGTCCAACATGGGGCATTGTGCTGAACCCACTAGATCCTTGTCCATCATGGGGCACTGTGCTGATCACACTACAGTCCTGACCAGCATGAGGCACTGTGCTGATCACACTACAGTCCTGTCCAGCATGAGGCACTGTGCTGATCACACTACAGTCCTGTCCTACATAGGGCACTGTGCTGATCACACTACAGTCCTGTCCAGCATGAGGCACAGTGCTGATCACACTACAGTCCTGTCCAGCATCAGGCACAGTGCTGATCACACTACAGTCCTGTCCAGCATGAGGCACTGTGCTCATCACACTACAGTCCTGTCCAGCATGGGGCACTGTGCTGATCACACTACAGTCCTGTCCAACATGGGGCACTGATCTGACCACACCAGAGCCCTATCCAGCATGGGGCACTGTGTTCATCACACAACAGTCCTGTCCAGCATGAGGCACTGTGCTGATGTCACTACAGTCTTGTCCAGCATGGGGCACTGTTCTGAAATCAGTACAGTCCTGTCCAGCATGGGGCTCTGTGCTGACCACACTACAGTCCTGTCCAGCATGAGGCACTGTGCTGACCACACTGGAGCCCTGTCCAGCATGGGGCACTGTGCTGAGCACACTACATTCCTGTCCAGCATGAGGCACTGTGCTGATCACACTGCAGTCCAGTCCAGCATGGGGCACTGTGCTGATCACACTACAGTCCTGTCCAGCATGAGGCACTGTGCTGATCACACGACAGTCCAGTCCAGCATGGGGCACTGTGCTGATCACACTACAGTCCTGTGCAGCATGAGGCACTGTGCAGAACTCACAGGAGCCCTGTCCAGCATGGGGCACTGTGATGATCAAACTACAGTCCAGTCCAGCATGAAGCACTATGCTGATCACACTACAGTCCTGTCCAGCATGGGGCACTGTGCTCATCACACTACAGTCCTGTCCAGAATGGGGCAATGTGCTCATCACACTACAGTCCTGTCCAGCATGGGGCAATGTGCTAATCACACTACAGTCCTGTCCAGCATGAGGCACTGTGCTGATCACACTACAGTCCTGTCCAGCATGGGGCACTGTGCTCATCACACTACAGTCCTGTCCAGCATGGGGCACTGTGCTGATCACACTACAGTCCTGTCCAGCATGGGGCAATGTGCTGATCACACTGCAGTCCTGTCCAGCATGGGGCACTGTGCTCATCACACTACAGTCCTGTCCAGCATGGGGCAATGTGCTGATCACACTACAGTCCTGTCCAGCATGAGGCACTGTGCTGATCACACTGCAGTCCAGTCCAGCATGGGGCACTGTGCTGATCACACTACAGTCCTGTCCAGCATGAGGCACTGTGCTGATCACACGACAGTCCAGTCCAGCATGGGGCACTGTGCTGATCACACTACAGTCCTGTGCAGCATGAGGCACTGTGCAGACCTCACAGGAGCCCTGTCCAGCATGGGGCACTGTGCTGATCAAACTACAGTCCAGTCCAGCATGAAGCACTATGCTGATCACACTACAGTCCTGTCCAGCATGGGGCACTGTGCTCATCACACTACAGTCCTGTCCAGAATGGGGCAATGTGCTCATCACACTACAGTCCTGTCCAGCATGGGGCAATGTGCTAATCACACTACAGTCCTGTCCAGCATGAGGCACTGTGCTGATCACACTACAGTCCTGTCCAGCATGGGGCACTGTGCTCATCACACTACAGTCCTGTCCAGCATGGGGCACTGTGCTGATCACACTACAGTCCTGTCCAGCATGGGGCAATGTGCTGATCACACTGCAGTCCTGTCCAGCATGGGGCACTGTGCTCATCACACTACAGTCCTGTCCAGCATGGGGCAATGTGCTGATCACACTACAGTCCTGTCCAGCATGGGGCAATGTGCTGATCACACTACAGTCCTGTCCAGCATGGGGCACTGTGCTCATCACACTACAGTCCAGTCCAGCATGGGGCACTGTGCTGATCACACTACAGTCCTGTCCAGCATGGGGCAATATGCTGATCACACTGCAGTCCTGTCCAGCATGGGACAATGTGCTGATCACACTACAGTCCTGTCCAGCATGGGGCACTGTGCTCATCACATCAGAGCCCTGTCCAGCATGGGGCACTGTGCTCATCACACCAGAGCCTTGTCCAGCATGAGGCACTGTGCTGATCACACTACAGTCCTGTCCAGCATGAGGCACTGTGCTGATCACACTACAGTCCTGTCCAGCATGAGGCACTGTGCTGATCACAATACAGTCCAGTCCAGCATGGGACACTGTGCTGATCACACTACAATCCTGTGCAGCATGAGGCACTGTGCTGACCACACAGGAGCCCTGTCCAGCATGGGGCACTGTGCTGACCACACTACAGTCCTGTCCAGCATGAGGCACTGTGCTGATCACACTACAGTCCAGTCCAGCATGGGGCACTGTGCTGATCACACTACAGTCCTGTCCAGCATGAGGCACTGTGCTGATCACACTACAGTCCAGTCCAGCATGGGGCACTGTGCTGATCACACTACAGTCCTGTGCAGCATGAGGCACTGTGCTGATCACACTACAGTCCAGTCCAGCATGGGGCACTGTGCAGATCACACTACAGTCCTGTGCAGCATGAGGCACTGTGCTGACCACACAGGAGCCCTGTCCAGCATGGGGCACTGTGCTGATCACACTACAGTCCTGTCCAGCATGAGGCACTGTGCTGATCACACTACAGTCCTGTCCAGCATGGGGCACTGTGCTCATCACACTACAGTCCTGTCCAGCATGGGGCAATGTGCTGATCACACTACAGTCCTGTCCAGCATGGGGCAATGTGCTGATCACACTACAGTCCTGTCCAGCATGGGGCACTGTGCTCATCACACTACAGTCCAGTCCAGCATGGGGCACTGTGCTGATCACACTACAGTCCTGTCCAGCATGGGGCACTGTGCTGATCACACTGCAGTCCTGTCAAGCATGGGGCAATGTGCTGATCACACTACAGTCCTGTCCAGCATGGGGCACTGTGCTCATCACACCAGAGCCCTGTCCAGCATGGGGCACTGTGCTCATTACACCAGAGCCTTGTCCAGCATGAGGCACTGTGCTGATCACACTACAGTCCTGTCCAGCATGAGGCACTGTGCTGATCACACTACAGTCCTGTCCAGCATGAGGCACTGTGCTGATCACACTACAGTCCAGTCCAGCATGGGGCACTGTGCTGATCACACTACAGTCCTGTGCAGCATGAGGCACTGTGCTGACCACACAGGAGCCCTGTCCAGCATGAGGCACTGTGCTGACCACACTACAGTACTGTCCAGCATGAGGCACTGTGCTGATCACACTACAGTCCTGTCCAGCATGGGGCAATGTGCTGATCACACTACAGTCCAGTCCAGCATGGGGCACTGTGCTGATCACACTACAGTCCTGTCCAGCATGAGGCACTGTGCTGATCACACGACAGTCCAGTCCAGCATGGGGCACTGTGCTGATCACACTACAGTCCTGTCCAGCATGAGGCACTGTGCTGATCGCACTACAGTCCAGTCCAGCATGGGGCACTGTGCTGATCACACTACAGTCCTGTGCAGCATGAGGCACTGTGCTGACCACACAGGAGCCCTGTCCAGCATGGGGCACTGTGCTGATCACACTACTGTCCTGTCCAGCATGAGGCACTGTGCTGATCACACAACAGTCCTGTCCAGCATGAGGCACTGTGCTGATCACACTACAGTCCTGTCCAGCATGGGGCAATGTGCTGATCACACTGCAGTCCTGTCCAGCATGGGGCAATGTGCTGATCACACTACAGTCCTGTCCAGCATGGGGCAATGTGCTGATCACACTACAGTCCTGTCCAGCATGGGGCAATGTGCTGATCACACTACAGTCCTGTCCAGCATGGGGCAATGTGCTGATCACACTACAGTCCTGTCCAGCATGGGGCACTGTGCTGATCGCACTACAGTCCAGTCCAGCATGGGGCAATGTGCTGATCACACTACAGTCCTGTGCAGCATGAGGCACTGTGCTGATCGCACTACAGTCCAGTCCAGCATGGGGCACTGTGCTGATCACACTACAGTCCTGTGCAGCATGAGGCACTGTGCTGACCACACAGGAGCCCTGTCCAGCATGGGGCACTGTGCTGATCACACTACTGTCCTGTCCAGCATGAGGCACTGTGCTGATCACACAACAGTCCTGTCCAGCATGAGGCACTGTGCTGATCACACTACAGTCCTGCCCAGCATGAGGCACTGTGAAGACCACACTGCAGTCCTGTCCAGCATGGGGTAATGTGCTGATCACACTACAGTCCTGTCCAGCATGAGGCACTGTGCGGATCACACGACAGTCCTGTCCAGCATGGGGTAATGTGCTGATCACACCACAGTCCTGTCCAGCATGGGGCAATGTGCTGACCACACTAGAGCCCTGTCCAGCATGGGGCAATGTGCTGATCACACTGCAGTCCTGTCCAGCATGGGGCACTGTGCTGATCACACTACAGTCCTGTCCAGCATGGGGCAATGTGCTGATCACACTACAGTCCTGTCCAGCATGGGGCAATGTGCTGATCACACTACAGTCCTGCCCAGCATGGGGCACTGTTCTGATCACACTACAGACCTGTCCAGCATGAGGCACTGTGCTGATCACACTACAGTCCTGTCCAGCATGGGGCAATGTGCTGATCACACTGCAGTCCTGTCCAGCATGGGGCAATGTGCTGATCACACTACAGTCCTGTCCAGCATGGGGCACTGTGCTGACCGCACTAGAGCCCTGCCCAGCATGGGGCACTGTGCTGATCACACTACAGTCCTGTCCAGTATGGGGCCCTGTGCTGATCACACAACAGTCCTGTCCAGCATGGGGCACTGTGCTGATCACACTACAGTCCTGTCCAGCATGAGGCACTGTGCTGATCACAATACAGTCCAGTCCAGCATGAGGCACTGTGCTGATCACACTACAGTCCTGTCCAGCATGGGGCAATGTGCTGATCACACTGCAGTCCTGTCCAGCATGGGGCACTGTGCTGATCACACTACAGTCCTGTCCAGCATGGGGCAATGTGCTGATCACACTACAGTCCTGTCCAGCATGGGGCAATGTGCTGATCACACTACAGTCCTGCCCAGCATGGGGCACTGTTCTGATCACACTACAGACCTGTCCAGCATGAGGCACTGTGCTGATCACACTACAGTCCTGTCCAGCATGGGGCAATGTGCTGATCACACTGCAGTCCTGTCCAGCATGGGGCAATGTGCTGATCACACTACAGTCCTGTCCAGCATGGGGCACTGTGCTGATCACACAACAGTCCTGTCCAGCATGGGGCACTGTGCTGATCACACTACAGTCCTGTCCAGCATGAGGCACTGTGCTGATCACAATACAGTCCAGTCCAGCATGAGGCACTGTGCTGATCACACTACAGTCCTGTCCAGCATGAGGCACTGTGCTGATCACACAACAGTCCTGTCCAGCATGGGGCACTGTGCTGATCACACTACAGTCCTGTCCAGCATGAGGCACTGTGCTGACCACACTGCAGTCCTGTCCAGCATGGGGTAATGTGCTGATCACACTACAGTCCTGTCCAGCATGAGGCACTGTGCGGATCACACGACAGTCTTGTCCAGCATGAGGCACTGTGCTGATCACACGACAGTCTTGTCCAGCATGAGGCACTGTGCTGATCACACTACAGTCCTGTCCAGCATGGAGCAATGTGCTGATCACACTAGAGCCCTGTGCAGCGTGAGGCACTGTGCTGATCACACTAGAGCCCTGTCCAGCATGAGGCACTGTGTTTGATCACACTACAGTCCTGTCCAGCATGGGACAATGTGCTGATCTCACTAGAGCCCTGTGCAGCATGAGGCACTGTGCTGATCACACTACAGTCCTGTCCAGCATGAGGCACTGTGCTGATCACACTACAGTCCTGTCCAGCATGAGGCACTGTGCTGATCACACTACAGTCCTGTCCAGCATGGGACAATGTGCTGATCTCACTAGAGCCCTGTGCAGCATGAGACACTGTGCTGATCACACTACAGTCCTGTCCAGCATGAGACACTGTGCTGATCACACTACAGTCCTGTCCAACATGAGGCACTGTGCTGATCACATAGCAGTCCTGTCCAGCATGGGGCACTGTGCTGACCACACAGCAGTCCTGTCCAGCATGAGGCACTGTGCTGATCACACTACAGTTCTGTCCAGCTTGAGGCACTGTGCTGATCAGACTACAGTCCTGTCCAGCTTGAGGCACTGTGCTGACCACACAACAGTCCTGTCCAGCATGAGACACTGTGCTGATAAACTACAGTCCTGTCCAGCTTGAGGCACTGTGCTGACCACACTACAGTACTGTCCAGCATGAGGCACTGTGCTGATCACACTACAGTCCTGTCCAGCATGGGGCAATGTGCTGATCACACTACAGTCCAGTCCAGCATGGGGCACTGTGCTGATCACACTACAGTCCTGTCCAGCATGAGGCACTGTGCTGATCACACGACAGTCCAGTCCAGCATGGGGCACTGTGCTGATCACACTACAGTCCTGTCCAGCATGAGGCACTGTGCTGATCGCACTACAGTCCAGTCCAGCATGGGGCACTGTGCTGATCACACTACAGTCCTGTGCAGCATGAGGCACTGTGCTGACCACACAGGAGCCCTGTCCAGCATGGGGCACTGTGCTGATCACACTACTGTCCTGTCCAGCATGAGGCACTGTGCTGATCACACAACAGTCCTGTCCAGCATGAGGCACTGTGCTGATCACACTACAGTCCTGTCCAGCATGGGGCAATGTGCTGATCACACTGCAGTCCTGTCCAGCATGGGGCAATGTGCTGATCACACTACAGTCCTGTCCAGCATGGGGCAATGTGCTGATCACACTACAGTCCTGTCCAGCATGGGGCAATGTGCTGATCACACTACAGTCCTGTCCAGCATGGGGCAATGTGCTGATCACACTACAGTCCTGTCCAGCATGGGGCACTGTGCTGATCGCACTACAGTCCAGTCCAGCATGGGGCAATGTGCTGATCACACTACAGTCCTGTGCAGCATGAGGCACTGTGCTGATCGCACTACAGTCCAGTCCAGCATGGGGCACTGTGCTGATCACACTACAGTCCTGTGCAGCATGAGGCACTGTGCTGACCACACAGGAGCCCTGTCCAGCATGGGGCACTGTGCTGATCACACTACTGTCCTGTCCAGCATGAGGCACTGTGCTGATCACACAACAGTCCTGTCCAGCATGAGGCACTGTGCTGATCACACTACAGTCCTGCCCAGCATGAGGCACTGTGAAGACCACACTGCAGTCCTGTCCAGCATGGGGTAATGTGCTGATCACACTACAGTCCTGTCCAGCATGAGGCACTGTGCGGATCACACGACAGTCCTGTCCAGCATGGGGTAATGTGCTGATCACACCACAGTCCTGTCCAGCATGGGGCAATGTGCTGACCACACTAGAGCCCTGTCCAGCATGGGGCAATGTGCTGATCACACTGCAGTCCTGTCCAGCATGGGGCACTGTGCTGATCACACTACAGTCCTGTCCAGCATGGGGCAATGTGCTGATCACACTACAGTCCTGTCCAGCATGGGGCAATGTGCTGATCACACTACAGTCCTGCCCAGCATGGGGCACTGTTCTGATCACACTACAGACCTGTCCAGCATGAGGCACTGTGCTGATCACACTACAGTCCTGTCCAGCATGGGGCAATGTGCTGATCACACTGCAGTCCTGTCCAGCATGGGGCAATGTGCTGATCACACTACAGTCCTGTCCAGCATGGGGCACTGTGCTGACCGCACTAGAGCCCTGCCCAGCATGGGGCACTGTGCTGATCACACTACAGTCCTGTCCAGTATGGGGCCCTGTGCTGATCACACAACAGTCCTGTCCAGCATGGGGCACTGTGCTGATCACACTACAGTCCTGTCCAGCATGAGGCACTGTGCTGATCACAATACAGTCCAGTCCAGCATGAGGCACTGTGCTGATCACACTACAGTCCTGTCCAGCATGGGGCAATGTGCTGATCACACTGCAGTCCTGTCCAGCATGGGGCACTGTGCTGATCACACTACAGTCCTGTCCAGCATGGGGCAATGTGCTGATCACACTACAGTCCTGTCCAGCATGGGGCAATGTGCTGATCACACTACAGTCCTGCCCAGCATGGGGCACTGTTCTGATCACACTACAGACCTGTCCAGCATGAGGCACTGTGCTGATCACACTACAGTCCTGTCCAGCATGGGGCAATGTGCTGATCACACTGCAGTCCTGTCCAGCATGGGGCAATGTGCTGATCACACTACAGTCCTGTCCAGCATGGGGCACTGTGCTGATCACACAACAGTCCTGTCCAGCATGGGGCACTGTGCTGATCACACTACAGTCCTGTCCAGCATGAGGCACTGTGCTGATCACAATACAGTCCAGTCCAGCATGAGGCACTGTGCTGATCACACTACAGTCCTGTCCAGCATGAGGCACTGTGCTGATCACACAACAGTCCTGTCCAGCATGGGGCACTGTGCTGATCACACTACAGTCCTGTCCAGCATGAGGCACTGTGCTGACCACACTGCAGTCCTGTCCAGCATGGGGTAATGTGCTGATCACACTACAGTCCTGTCCAGCATGAGGCACTGTGCGGATCACACGACAGTCTTGTCCAGCATGAGGCACTGTGCTGATCACACGACAGTCTTGTCCAGCATGAGGCACTGTGCTGATCACACTACAGTCCTGTCCAGCATGGAGCAATGTGCTGATCACACTAGAGCCCTGTGCAGCGTGAGGCACTGTGCTGATCACACTAGAGCCCTGTCCAGCATGAGGCACTGTGCTGATCACACTACAGTCCTGTCCAGCATGGGACAATGTGCTGATCTCACTAGAGCCCTGTGCAGCATGAGGCACTGTGCTGATCACACTACAGTCCTGTCCAGCATGAGGCACTGTGCTGATCACACTACAGTCCTGTCCAGCATGAGGCACTGTGCTGATCACACTACAGTCCTGTCCAGCATGGGACAATGTGCTGATCTCACTAGAGCCCTGTGCAGCATGAGACACTGTGCTGATCACACTACAGTCCTGTCCAGCATGAGACACTGTGCTGATCACACTACAGTCCTGTCCAACATGAGGCACTGTGCTGATCACATAGCAGTCCTGTCCAGCATGGGGCACTGTGCTGACCACACAGCAGTCCTGTCCAGCATGAGGCACTGTGCTGATCACACTACAGTTCTGTCCAGCTTGAGGCACTGTGCTGATCAGACTACAGTCCTGTCCAGCTTGAGGCACTGTGCTGACCACACAACAGTCCTGTCCAGCATGAGACACTGTGCTGATAAACTACAGTCCTGTCCAGCTTGAGGCTCTGTGCTGATCACACAACAGTCCTGTGCAGCATGGGGCACTGTGCTGATCACACTGGAGCCCTGTCCAGCATGAGGCACTGTGCTGATCACACAACAGTCCTGTGCAGCATGAGGCACTGTGCTGACCACACTGCAGTCCTGTGCAGCATGAGGCACTGTGCTGATCACACTACAGTCTTGTCCAGCATGAGGCACTGTGCTGATCACACTGCAGTCCTGTGCAGCATGGGGCATTGTGCTGATCACACTACAGTCTTGTCCAGCATGAGGCACTGTGCTGATCACACGACAGACTTGTTCAGCATGGGGCACTGTGCTGATCACACTACAGTCCTGTTCCGCATGGGGCATTGTGCTGATCACACTACAGTCTTGTCCAGCATGAGGCACTGTGCTGATCACACTACAGTCCTGTCCAGCATGAGGCACTGTGCTCATCACACTGCGGTCCTGTCCAGCATGGGGCACTGTGCTGATCACACTACAGTCCTGTCCAGCATGAGGCACTGTGCTGATCACACTACAGTCCTGTCCAGCATGGGGCACTGTGCTGATCACACTACAGTCCTGTGCAGCGTGAGGCACTGTGATGATCACACTACAGTCCAGTCCAGCATCGGGCAATGTGCTGATCACACTACAGTCCTGTCCAGCATGAGGCACTGTGCTCATCACACTGCAGTCCTGTCCAGCATGAGGCACTTTGCTGATCACACTACAGTCCTGTCCAGCATGAGGCACTGTGCTGATCACACTACAGTCCTGTGCAGCATGGGGCACTGTGCTGACCACACAGGAGCCCTGTCCAGCATGGGGCAATGTGCTGATCACACTATAGTCCTGTCCAGCATGGGGCACTGTGCTGATCACACTACAGTCCTGTCCAGCATGGGGCAATGTGCTCATCACACTAGAGCCCTGTCCAGCATGAGGCACTGTGCTGATCACACTACAGTCCTGTCCAGCATGAGGCAATGTGCTGATCACGCTGGAGCCCTGTCCAGCATGGGGCAATGTGCTGATCACACAACAGTCCTGTCCAGCATGGGGCACTGTGCTGATCACACTACAGTCCTGTCCAGCATGAGGCACTGTGCTGATCACACGACAGTCCATTCCAGCATGAGGCACTGTGCTGATCACACTACAGTCCTGTCCAGCATGAAGCAATGTGCTGATCACACTACAGTCCTGTCCAGCATGAGGCAATGTGCTGATCACGCTGGAGCCCTGTCCAGCATGGGGCAATGTGCTGATCACACAACAGTCCTGTCCAGCATGGGGCACTGTGCTGATCACACTACAGTCCTGTCCAGCATGAGGCACTGTGCTGATCACACGACAGTCCATTCCAGCATGAGGCACTGTGCTGATCACACTGCAGTCCTGTCCAGCATGGGGCACTGTGCTGATCACACTACAGTCCTGTGCAGCATGAGGCACTGTGCTGATCACACTACAGTCCTGTGCAGCATGGGGCACTGTGCTCATCACACTACAGTCCTGTCCAGCATGGGGCACTGTGCTGATCACACTACAGTCCTATCCAGCATGGGGCACTGTGCTGATCACACAGGAGCCCTGTGCAGCATGAGGCACTGTGCTGACCACACTGCAGACCTGTCCAGCATGAGGCACTGTGCTGACCACACTACAGTCCTGTCCAGCATGAGGCACTGTGCTGATCACACTACAGTCCTGCCCAGCATGGGGCACTGTGCTGATCACACTACAGTCCTGTCCAGCATGACGCACTGTGCTGATCACACTACAGTCCTGTCCAGCATGAGGCACTGTGCTGACCACACTAGAGCCCTGTCCAGCATGGGGCAATGTGCTGATCACACTACAGTCCTGTCCAGCATGAGGCACTGTGCTGATCACACTGGAGCCCTGTCCAGCATGGGGCAATGTGCTGATCACACTACAGTCCTGTCCAGCATGAGGCACTGTGCTGACCACACTGGAGCCCTGTCCAGCATGGGGCACTGTGCTGATCACACTACAGTCCTGTCCAGCATGAGGCACTGTGCTGACCACACTGGAGCCCTGTCCAGCATGGGGCACTGTGCTGATCACACTGCAGTCCTGTCCAGCATGGGGCATTGTGCTGAGCACACAACAGTCCTGTCCGGCATGAGGCACTGTGCTGACCACACTGGAGCCCTGTCCAGCATGGGGCACTGTGCTGATCACACTGCAGTCCTGTCCAGCATGAGGCACTGCGCTGACCACACTGGAGCCCTGTCCAGCATGGGGCACTGTGCTGATCACACTACAGTCCTGTCCAGCATGAGGCACTGTGCTGACCACACTGGAGCCCTGTCCAGCATGGGGCACTGTGCTGATCACACTACAGTCCTGTCCAGCATGGGGCACTGTGCTGATCACACTACAGTCCTGTGCAGCATGAGGCACTGTGCTGACCTCACTATATCCCTGTCCAATATGGGGCACTGTGCTGACCACACGATATCCCTGTCCAATATGGGGCACTGTGCTGATCACACTAGATCCCTGTCCGGTATGAGGCACTGTGCTGACCACACTAGAGCACTGTCCAGTATGAGGCACTGTGCTGACCACACTAGATCCCTGTCCAGTATGGGGCACTGTGCTGACCACACTAGATCCCTGTCCAGTATGAGGCACTGTGCTGACCACACTAGACCCCTGTCCAGTATGAGGAACTGTGCTGACCACACTAGATCCCTGTCCAGTATGGGGCACTGTGCTGACCACACTAGACCCCTGTCCAGTATGAGGCACTGTGCTGACCACACTAGATCCCTGTCCAGTATGAGGCACTGTGCTGACCACACTAGATACCTGCCCAGTATGGGGCACTGTGCTGACCTCTCTAGAGCACTGTAAAGCATGGGGCACTGTGCTGACCACACTGGAACCCTGCCCAGCATGGGGCTCTGTGCTGACCACACTAGAGTCTTTCCAGCATGGGGCACTGTGCTGACCACACTAGCGTCTTTCCAGCGTGGGGCACTGTGCTGACCACACCAGAACCCTGCGCAGCATGGGGCTCTGTGCTGACCACACTAGCGTCTTTCCAGCATGGGGCGCTGTGCTGACCTCTCTAGAGCACTGTAAAGCATGGGGCACTGTGCTGACCACACTGGAGTCCTGCCCAGCACGAGGAGGCAAGTGCTGACCACATTGGAGCCCTACCTAGCATGGGGCACTGTGCTGATTACACTGGAGACCTGCCGAACATGGAGCACTGTCCTGACCACACTAGAACCCTGTCCAGCATGGTGCACTGTGCTGATTACACTGGAGACCTGCCGAACAAGGAGCACAGTGCTGATTACACTGGAGACCTGCCGAACATGGAGCACTGTGCTGATTACACTGGAGACCTGCCGAACATGGAGCACAGTGCTGACCACACTAGAACCCTGTCCAGCATGGAGCACTGTGATGATTACACTGGAGACCTGCCGAACATGGAGCACTGTCCTGACCACACTAGAACCCTGTCCAGCATGGTGCACTGTGCTGATTACACTGGAGAACTGCCGAACATGGAGCACTGTGCTGATTACACTGGAGACCTGCCGAACATGGAACACTGTGCTGATTACACTGGAGACCTGCCGAACATGGAGCACTGTGCTGACCACACTCGAACCCTGTCCAGCATGGTGCACTGTGCTGATTACACTGGAGACCTGCCGAACATGGAGCACTGTCCTGACCACACTAGAACCCTGTCCAGCATGGTGCACTGTGCTGATTACACTGGAGACCTGCCGAACATGGAGCACTGTCCTGACCACACTAGAACCCTGTCCAGCATGGTGCACTGTGCTGATTACACTGGAGACCTGCCGAACATGGTGCACTGTGCTGATTACACTGGAGACCTGCCGAACATGGAGCACTGTGCTGATTACACTGGAGACCTGCCGAACATGGAGCACTGTGCTGATTACACTGGAGACCTGCCGAACATGGAGCACTGTGCTGACCACACTAGAACCCTGTCCAGCATGGAGCACTGTGCTGATTACACTGGAGACCTGCCGAACATGGAGCACTGTCCTGACCACACTAGAACCCTGTCCAGCATGGTGCACTGTGCTGATTACACTGGAGACCTGCCGAACATGGAGCACTGTGCTGATTACACTGGAGACCTGCCGAACATGGAGCACTGTGCTGATTACACTGGAGACCTGCCGAACATGGAGCACTGTGCTGATTACACTGGAGACCTGCCGAACATGGAGCACTGTGCTGATTACACTGGAGACCTGCCGAACATGGAGCACTGTGCTGATTACACTGGAGACCTGCCGAACATGGAGCACTGTCCTGACCACACTTGAACCCTGCCCAGCATGGTGCACTGTCCTGACCACACTAGAACCCTGCCCTGAATGGGGTACAGTGCTGACCACACTGTCCAGCATGGTGCACTGTGCTGATTACACTAGATCCATTCCCAGCATGGGGCACTGTGCTGACCACACTTGACCCCTGCCCAGCATGGGTTACAGTGATGACCACACTAGAGTCTTGTCCAGCATGGGGCACTGTGCTGACTGTACTAGAGCCCTGCCCGGTATGGGGCGCTGTGCAGTTTCAGCAGCAGATGGACTGAGACAGGGATGAAGTTAGCGATGTTACCGAGGTGGAAATAGACGGTTGTAATGATATCCTGAAAATGAGGTTAAATCTCATTTTGTGGTCAAATGTGACACCAAGGTTGCAAACAGACTGTTTGAATCTCAGACTGTTACCAGGGAGAGGGATGGAATCAATAGCAAGGGAACAGAGTTGGAGTGGGGAGTCCAAACAATGGCTTCAGTCTTCCCAATATTTAATTGGAGGACATTTCTGCTCATCCAGTACTGGGTGTCGGATAATCAGTCTGATAATTAAACAACAGTGGAGAAATGGAGAGAGGTGATGGTGAGGTAAACTTTATGGAGGTCTTTGATGAAACAATGGAGAGGTTTGATGAGGGTGGTGTGATTGAAGTTATATTTATATGGACTTTCAACTGTGTTTGATCAAGTGTCATTCAATAGACAGCTTAACGAAACTGAACCCTATGGATTAAAGGGGCAATGACAGTGTTTTTTTTAAATTCATTCACGGGATGTGGGCGTCGCTGGCCAGGATAGCATTTATTACCCATCCCTAATTGTCCTTGAGAAGGTGGTGGTGAGCTGCCTTCTTGAACCGCTGCAGACCATGTGGGGTAGGTAAACCAACAGTGCTGTTAGGATTTTGACCCGGTGACAGTGAAGGAATGGCGATATAGTTCCAAGTCAGCATGATGTGTGACTTGGAGGGAAACTTGCAGGTGGTGGTGTTTCCATGTATTTGCTGCCCTTGTCCTTCTAGTTCGTAGAGGTCGCGGGTTTGGAAGGAGCTGTCTAAGGAGCCTTGGTGCATTGCTGCAGTGCATCTTGTAGATGGTACACACTGCTGCCACTGTGCGTCAGTGGTGGAGGGAGTGAATGTTTGTAGATGGGGTGCCAATCAAGCGGGCTGCTTTGTCCTGGATGGTGTTAAGCTTCTTGAGTGTTGTTGGAGCTTCACCCATCCAGGCAAGTGAAGAGTATTCCATCACACTCCTGACTTGTGCCTTGTAGATTGTGGACAGGCTTTGGGGAGTCAGGAGGTGAGTTACTCGCCTCAGGATTCCTAGCCTCTGACCTGCTCTTGTAGCCACGGTATTCATATTAGAACATTAGAACATTAGAACATTACAGCGCAGTTCAGGCCCTTCGGCCCTCGATGTTGCGCCGACCTGTGAAACCATCTGACCTACACTATTCCATTTTCATCCATATGTCTATCCAATGACCACTTAAATGCCCTTAAAGTTGGCGAGTCTACGACTGTTGCAGGCAGGGCGTTCCACGCCCCTACTACTCTCTGCTACTGGCTACTCCAGTTCAGTTTCTGGTCAATGGTAGCCCCTAGGATGTTGATAGTGGGGCATTCAGCGATGGAAATGCCATTGAATATCAAGGGGAGATGGTTAGATTCTCTCTTGTTGGAGTTGGTCATTGCCTGGCACTTGTGATGCACGAATGTGACTTGCCACTTATCAGCCCAAGCCTGGATATTGTCCAGGTCTTGCTGCATTTCTACACGGACTGCTTCAGTATCTGAGGAGTCGCAAATGGTGCTGAACATTGTGCAATCATCAGCAAACATCCCGACTTCTGACCTTATGATTGAAGCTCATTGATGAAGCAGCTGAAGATGGTTGGGCATAGGACACTACCCTGAGGAACTCCTGCAGTGATGTCCTGGAGCTCTTAGCTCTGTCTATCGCATGCTGCTTACTCAGTTTGGCATGCAAGTAGTCCTGGGTTCTAGCTTCACTAGCTTGACACCTCATTTTGAGATATGCTTGGTGCTGCTCCTGTCATGCCCTCCTGCACTCTTCATTGAACCAGGGTTGGTCTCCTGGCTTGATGGTAATGGTAGAGTGGGGGATATGCCGGGCCATGAGGTTACAGATTGTGGTTGAGTACAATTCTGCTGCTGCTGATGGCCCACAGCGCCTCATGGATGCCCAGTTTTGCATTGCTAGATCCGTTCGAAATCTATCCCATTCAGCACGGTGATAGTGCCACACAACACGATTGACGGTATCCTCAATGTGAAGGCGGGACTTCATCTCCACAAGGACTGTGCGGTGGTCACTCCTACCAATACTGTCATGGACAGATGCATCTGTGGCAGGCAGATTGGTGAGGACGAGGTCGAGTATGTTGTTCCCTCGTGTTGGTTCCCCCACCACCTGCCGCAGACCCAGTCTAGCAGCCATGTCCTTTAGGACTCGGCCAGCTCGGTCAGTAGTGGTACTACCGAGCCACTCATGGTGATGGACATTGAATTCTCCCACTCAGAGTACATTTTGTGCCCTTGCCACCCTCAGTGCTCCCTCAAAGTGCTGTTCAACATGGGGGAGTACTGAGTCATCAGCTGAGGGAGAGCAGTAAGTGGTAATCAGTAGGAGGTTACCTTGCCCATATTTGACCTGATCCCATGAGATTTCTTGAGGTCCGGAGTCGATGTTGAGGACTCCCAGGGCAACTCCCTCCCTACTGTATACCACTGCGCCACCACCTCTTCTGCGTCTGTCCTGCCGGTGGGACAGGACGTACCCGGGACATTGTCTGCAAGGTATGATTCCGTGAGTATGACTATGTCAGGCTGTTGCTTGACTAGTCTGTGGGCAGCTCTCCCAACTTTGGCACAATTTCACAGATGTTAGTAAGGAGGACTTTGCAGGGTCGACAGGGCTGGGTTTGCCGTTGTCGTTTCCGGTGCCGAGGTCCATGCCGGGTGGTCCGCCCAGTTTCATTCCTTTTTATAGACTTTGTAGTGGTTAGTTACAACTGAGTGGCTTGCTAGACCATTTCAGAGGGCATGTCAGAGGTAACCACATTGTTGTGGGTCTGGAGTCACATATAGGCCAGACCAGGTAAGGACATCAGATTTCCTTCCCTAAAGGACATTAGTGAACCAGATGGGTTTTTACAACAATCGACAATGGTTTCATGGCCATCTTTAGACAAGTTTTAATTCCAGATTTTTTTTTATTACTTTCAAATTCCACCTTCTGCTGTGGTGGGATTCGAACCCATGTCCCCAGAGGAATACCCTGGATCTCTGGTTACTAGTCCAGTGTCAATGTAACATTGGCTAATGAAGAGTCAACAGAGAGAAGTGGTGAAAAGTTGTTGTTCAGACTCGATGGCAGTATACAGTGGTGTTCCTCAGCTGGGCTACAAAGTGGCAGATGGAGTTCAACCTGGAAAAGTGTGAAGTGATTCACTTTGGAAGGTCGAATTTGAATGCGGAATACAGGCTTAAAGAAAGGATTCTTGGTAGTGTGGAGGAACAGAGGGATCTTGGGGTCCATGTCCATAGATCGCTCAAAGTTGCCACCCAAGTTGATAGGGTTGTTAAGAAGGCG
Organism: Heterodontus francisci; assembly: GCF_036365525.1. Classification (NCBI taxonomy): domain Eukaryota; kingdom Metazoa; phylum Chordata; class Chondrichthyes; order Heterodontiformes; family Heterodontidae; genus Heterodontus; species Heterodontus francisci. Next base: position 1,156,514 of record NW_027140336.1, read on the forward strand.
TATGGTGTGTTGGCTTTCATTAACAGGGGGATTGCATTCAAGAGCCGCGAGGTTATGCTGCAGCTCTGTAAGGTTCAACCAGAAATAGAATATTGTGTTCAGTTCTGGTCGCCTCATTATAGGAAGGATGTGGAAGCTTTAGAGAGTGTGCAGAGGAGATTTACCAGGATGCTGCCTGGACTGGAGGGCATGTCCTACGAAGAAAGATTGAGGGAGCTAGGGCTTTTCTCATTGGAGCGAGGAAGGATGAGAGGTGACTTGAAAGAGATGATGAGAGGCATAGATCGAGTGGATAGTCAGAGACTTTTTCCCAGGGTGGAAAGGGCTATCACCAGGGGGCATAATCTTAAGATGATTGGAGGAAGGTTTCGGGGAGATATCAGAGGTAAGTTCTTTACACAGAGAGTGGTGGGTGCGTGGAATGTGCTGCCAGCGGTGGTAGTAGAAGCAGATACGTTAGGGGCATTTAAGCGACTCTTGGATAGGTACATGGATGATCGTAGAATGAAGGGTAGGTAGTTAGTTTGATCTTGGAGTAGGTTAAAGTTTCGGCACAACATTGTGGGCTGAAGGGCCTGTACTGTGCTGTACTGTTCTATGTTCTATGTTCTATGTTCGGTATTGGGACCACTGCTCTCTTTGCGCTTGGAAAACCCAGGGTGGGGAGGGCAGAGCCTCCTCCTCCTCCCTCTTTACTGAGCTTCCCCTCTCTGCAGCCTCTGCTCCATTTGTTGGTCATGTTTCAGACCCAGAGACACTGTAACTGCAGTCCCCATACCTTGACCAGAGTTTTGTCAACAAATCCTCTGTCGTCCCTGAATATCTGCAGCAGCTCACAACACAACTTCCAGAAAACCATCCACAGCACCTCCACTAACTTTACAATAGCAGAAATAAGTCAAAAGCCCCTCACCTGTAAGTTGAGTGCAAACGTACACACATACGAATGAGGAGCAGAAGTAGGCCATTCGGCCCCTCGAGCCTGCTCTGAAATTCAATAATAACATGGCTGATCTGGTTGTGTTTTGAATTCTAACTCCCATCTTACCCTGATAACCTTTCATTCTCTTGACTAACAAGAATCTTTCTCCCTCCACTTTTAAAATATTTCATGACCCCATCTCCACCACCTTCTGTGGCAGAGAGTTCCAAAGTCACACAAACCTCTGAGAGAAAAATGTTCTCCTCATCTCTGTCCTGAAGGGGCGATCCATAATTTCAAAACAGTGCCCCAAAGTTCTCGACTCACCCACAAGAGGAAGCATCCTTTCCACTTCCACCTTGTCAAGACCTTTCAGATTCTTGTAAACCTCAATCAAGTCTCCCCTCACTCTTCTAAACTCCAGTGAAAACAAGCCTGTCTGTCCAACCTTTCCTCATAAGACAACCCGCTCATTCCTATTATCAATCTAGTAAACTACCTCTGAACCGCCTCTAAAGTATTCACATCCTCCCTTAAATAAGGAGACCAAAACTCTGGACATTATTGGAGATGTGGTCTCACCAATGCCCTGTATAACTGAAGCATCACATGCTGACTTTTATTTTCAATTCCTCTTGTAATGAAGGATAGCATTCCATTCGCCTTCTTTATTACTTTCTACTAACTGTTTGTGACTCATGCATTAGAACACCGAGATCCCTAAGCACCTCGGAATTTTGCAGTGTCCTACCAAAGTGAACAACTTCACATTTTCCCACATTATACTCCATCTGTGAGATTGTTTTCCCACTCATGCAACCTATCTTTATCGGTCTGCAACCTCCTTATGTCCTCTTCACAACATACTTTCCTATCTATCTTTGTGCCACCTGCAAATTTGGCTAACATGCCATCGCTTCCCTCATCTAAGTCATTAATATAAATTGTATAAAGTTGAGGCCCCCTGCACAGACCCCTGATGGACTCCACTTGTCACATCCTGCTAATCTGAAAATGACCCATTTATGCAGACCCTCTGCTTGCTGCAACTGGCTAATCTTCGATCCAAGCTAATATGTTACCCCCTACACATGAGCTCCTACTTTGCACAATCACCTTTTATGTGACATCTAGTCTAATGCCTTCTGGAAATCCAAGCGCAGTCGGTCAAAGGGCTCCCCTTTATCCATATTGCATGTTAGTCCTTCAAAGAACTTCAATAAATTAGTTCAGGATGATTTCCCTTTCACAAAACCATGCTGTCTATTCGCGATTACCTTGAGTTTTTCTTAAGTGCCCAGCGAAAGCCTCCTTAATGATCGATTCTAACACCTTCCCCATAACAGATGTCAAGCTAACTAACATATAGTTGCCTGTTTTCTGCCTCCCCCTCTTCTTGAATAGAGGGGTTATATTTGCTACTTTCCATTCAGATGGAATCTTTCCAGAGTCTAGCGAATTTTGAAAAAATAACACCCACACATCTACTACCTCATTAGCCACATCTTTTAAGACCCTAGGATGAAGTCCATCAGGACCCGGGGACTTGTCAGCCCGCAACTCCATAAGTTTGCTCAGTAAAGATTTCCTGGTGATTGTATTTTCACCAAGGTCCTCTCTTCCTTCCACCTCCTGATTTACAGCTATTACTGGCATGTTTCGTGCATCCTCTATAGTGAAGACCGAATCAAAATATTTGTTCATTGCATCCACCATTTCCTTATTATCTACTACTAACTTTGCATTCTCACTGTCCCGAGGAGGAACACTCTCTTTACTTATTCTTGTCCTTTTTAAATACCTGTAGAAACTCTTGCTATCCATTTTTACATTTCTCGCTAGCTTCCTCTCATACTCTAATGTCTTTCTCCTGATTAACCCTTTAGTCATTGTCTGCTGTTCTTTATATTCTGACCAATCATTAGAACTGCCACTCATTTCTGCACAATGATATGCCTTTAACTTCAGTGTCATGTTTTCCTTAACTTCGTTAGTTAACCGCAGACGGTGGGTCCTTCCCCTTATAGTAGGAATATACTTATTCTGGAGTATTTTGAAATATCCCCATAAATTTCTGCCACTGCTTCTCTAATTATATACCTCCAAGCCTAGTAACCCAGTTCACTTCAGCTAGCTCAGTTTTCATGCCCAAATACTTTCCCTTATTCAAGTTTAAAATACTAGTCTTAGACCCACTCTTCTCACTTTCAAACTGGATGTAAAATTCAGTCACAGTGTGGTCGCTGCTACCTAGAGGTGCCTTTACTCTGAGGTCATTAATTAATCCTGTCACATTACACTGTATCAAAACTAATTTAACCTGCTCTCTGATTGTGTCGAGAACGTGGTGCTCTAAGAAACTATCCCTAAAACATTCTATGCACTCCTCATCCAGGCTATTATTCCAAATATGATTTTTCCAGTTTATATGTAGATTAAAATCATCCATGATTATTGCCGGACCTCTATCATAAGCAAACGATATTTCTTCTTGTATAATATGTTTTATATTGCGATTACTGTTAGGAGACCTGTAGACCACTCCCACTGGGCACTTCTTTCCCCTGCTAATCCTCATCTCCACCCAAACCGATTCGACACCCTGATCTCCTGTACCAAGTTGATCTCGAACTAATGCACCAATACCATCCTTGATTAACAGTGCTAAACCTCCACCTTTACCTAGCTTCCTATTCTTCTTGAATGTCATATACCCCTCAATATTCTGGACCAGGATGCCTGGTCCTTTTAAAAAACACTAGAAGGGTTTATTCATGCTTCTGAATGTATCTTCAGCTGTGAGTGAGTAGCACAGGCGGTCAGTGGTCATGCACAGACCAAGTTTCAAAGGCGTACATCAAAGCTGATGGAATGGGACATTGACGTCACTTCAAACCCCTCCTCAGACTAACAGCAAATGCACAGTATACACAGGCTACATCCCTGCACAGCATGGGGCACTGTGCTGGCCATACTAGAAGTGGTCGCCTGTTCCATTCACATCATTTTACAGATCCAGGTTTCTGTAATATTGGCACCAGTGGTGCCATAGAGTAAAAATCACAGCCGGAGGAGACAGGGAGGGGAAATCAAATCACTTTCAAAAGGGAACTGGAAAAAAAGCCTCAAAGGCATAAGATTACAATGATATGAGACTGGATAGGGGAATGGGATTAATTGGAGGGGTGAGGCCATGGAGAGATTCAAACACAAGAATGAGAATATAAAAATTCAGGTGCTGCCAGACCAGGAAGAAACGTAGATCAGTGAGCACAGGGGTGATGGGTGATTGGGATTTGCTGTGAGTTTGGATACAGGCAGCAGAGTTCTGGAAGGGCTGTGGTTTATGGAGGTTTATAACTGGGAGAGTGTCAAAGATAGAATTGGAATAGTCAAGTGTGGATTTAATAAAGGCATAGATGAGTATTTATTCAGCAGATGGGCTGAGGCAGAGGTGGAGACAGGTGATATTACAGAGGTGGTTGTAGGCAGGGTGGGTGATGGAGAGAATGTGGAGATGAACTCAGCTCAGAGTCAACTGGATGCCAAAGGTCGCAAACAGTCTATTTCAGCCTCAGACATTGGTCAGTGAGGGGAATGCAGATGGTGGATAGGGAATGGAGTTTGTGACAGTGACTGAATGCAATGTCTTTGGACTTCCCAAGATTTACATGACAAGAACATTAAATCAGTGAAATATGATTTATAGTTCTAAACGTTGGATAAAGAGACTTACCAGGGACACCAACAATAGCGAGGATGGGATAATAAATTGTTTGAATCATCATCAGTGCATAATAGATCCGATCATCTAATGTTAGCCAAAAATAATCTGCAGTAACTAGGCCAAACCAAGAGGAGAAACTCCTGCTTCCCATTGTAGTAACATTCCAATCTACTGTTCTCAGATTCGGACCCATTGTCATAACATTCCAATCTAATGTTCTCAGATTCTGATCTACCCTCTCTCTCTCTCTCTCGAACTGCTGATCCTGAAAGTGCCGGGAAGCTGCTGGGAATAACACATTGACAGGAGTCCTGTATTAATAGAAGCTGGAAACCCTCCAGTGACAAATGTGGGGTCCATGGTGACTTACATTAGTAACAGTAACTGAACAAACAAGTTCAGTTAACCCCTTTCAATCCACCAATTTTTGCCCTGCCCTGGCAGCAGCAGTAGTAGACTCGCCAACCTTAAGGGCATTTAAGTGGTCATTGGATAGACATATGGATGAAAATGGAATCGTGTAGGTCAGATGGTTTCACAGGTCGGCGCAACATCGAGGGCTGAAGGGCCTGCACTGCGCTGTAATGTTCTAATTCTAATTCTAATTAAGTAGAACATGTCTGAATTGGATGTGTGGGGGGTGCTGAGGGAAGGAACTGGCCAGAATCTTCCAACCCTCCTTGGGTATGAGACTGGTGCGAGAGACAGGAGGGTTCTAAATGTTACACACTGTTTTAAAAAAGGAGAGATGCGGTAAACCGTGTAATTACTGACCAGTCAGTCTAACGTCGCTGGTGGGAAATTTCTGGAATTCACAGCCCAGGACAAAAGCATTCGTTGCTTGAAAAAAAAACACCAGACAATGAATGGACGGCAGCAGGGATATGGTAATGACAAATCATGTCTAGCAAAGCTCAACAACAGCAACTTACATTTCTTGGTCAAAGCAGAATGTCTTAAGTAGTGGTTTAAGGGAGGAAAGTGAGGCATAGAAGCAGTGACAGTGGTATAATGACGATGTCACTGAACTGGAATCCCAGAGGTACAGGCTGATGCCCTCGGTTCAAATCCCACTATGGCAGCTGGTGGGAATTAAAATTCAATCAATTAATAAGTTCAACTGATTAATAAAAATCTGGAAATGAAAACTATTCTCAGTAATGGTGTCACGAATCTATCATTGACTGGTGTAAAAACCGATCGGATTTACTAATGTCCGCTAGGGAAGAAAATCTGCTGTCCTTACCTGATCTGGCCTACATCTGACTCCAGACCCACAGCAATGTGGTTGACTCTGAACTGCCTTGTGAAATGTCCAAACAAGTCACTCAATTGTCAGGGCGATTAGCGATGGGAACAAATGCTGGCCTTGCCAGCGAAGCCCACATCTCACACAATAATAAAAAAAGCGGTGGCGGGAGGGAATTCCAGAGCTTTGGGCCTCGGCAGCTGAAGACCTGGCTGGCAGTGGTGCAATGATGAAAATCAAGCATACACAAGAGCCCAGGATTAGAGGAGTGCAAATATCTTGGAGGGTTGTGGGGCTGGTAGAGAATACAGAGATAAGGAGGGGTGAGAAAATGGAGAGAGTTGGAAACACGGTTGAGAATTTCAAAATCAAGACATGGCCTGACTGGAAGCTGATGTACGTCAGTGATTGGGAACGGGACTTGGTGCGGGTTAACACAAGAGCAGCAGAGTTTGGATGACCTCAAGTTTACAGAGAGTAGAATGTGTGAGACAAGCCACGAGTGTGTTAAAATCTGGAATAGAAAGCTAGTCTCAGTCATGGCGCCATGAAACTATTAGCGATTTTTTTTATTAAACACCATCTGATTCACTAATGTCCTTTAGAGAATGAAATCTGCCGTCCTTTCCTGGTCTAGCCTACATGTGACTCCAGACTCACAGCAATGTCATTGACTCGCAACTGCCCTCTGAAAGGGCCTAGCATCTCACTCTGTTTAGGGATTTGAAAAGAAGGCTGAGCGTTTTACAATTGAGGAGTTGCTGGCCAGGATCCAATGTAGGTCAGTGAGTACAGAGGGTGATGGGTGAATAGGACTTGGTGTGAGTTAGGCAGCAGTGTTTTGGATCACCTCAAGTTTATGGAGGGTAGGATGTGGGAGAACAGCCAGGAGTGTGTTGGAATAGTCAAGTCTACAGGTAACACAGGCAAGGGGGTGGGGGGGAGGGGTGGTGTTTTATCAGCAGAAGAGCTGAGAGACGGGCAAAGCTGGCTGAAGATACGGAGGTGGAAATAGGCTGTTTTAGTGATAGTGTGAATATTTAGCAGGAAGCTCATTGTAGGGTCAACTATGACATCACTTTGTGAACAGTTTGTTTTAGTCTCAAAGAGTTGGCAAGTAGAGGGATGGAGTCAGTTGCTAGGAAATGTTTGATGTGGGGTTTGAAAACAGTGGCTTCATTCTTCCTAATATTTAATTGGCATGGCAGATATGTAAGGTGATACTTTGTGGGAAGATTTTGTTGATATTATTTATTCATGGATTGTGGGTGTCGCTGGCTGGGCCAGCATTTATTGCCCATCCCTAAATTGCCCTTGAGAAGGTGATGGTGAGCTGCATGTGGATGAATGTGGAGAGATAATACAAGGTAAATGACACAACTTTAAAGGTGGTGAGAATAACAGAGAGACATGGGGTGTTTGTGTACAATCTTTGACGTTAGTTGGACAGGTTAACAAACAGTTAACGAAGCAAATAGATTCCTAGGCTTTATTAATACAGACACAGAGTAGAATAGTCAGGATGTTATGTTACACCTATAGAAAAGACGAGTCCGGCTCCACCTGGAGTATTGTGTCCAATATGGGAACCACACTTTAGGAAGGACAGGAAACGTTTGGAGAGGAGACAGAAGAGTTTTACTGGAACTTTTCCAGGGATGAGGAATTACAGTTATGTAGCTGGGATTGTTTACCTCAGAGCAGGGAAATTTAAAAGAAGATCTGATAGAGATGTTTAACATTATGAAGGATTTAGATAAATTAAATAAAGTGAAACCGTTTCCAATGTGTGAGGGGCCATTAACCAGAGGAGACAGATTTACGGTGATTGGAAAAAAGAAGCAGAGGTGACACGAGGATTTTTTTTAGACAATGGGTGTTTGGGATTTGTAATGTATTGTTTGATAGGCTGAAGGAAACAGATTCAACAGTAGATTCCAAAAGGGAAATGCATAAATATCTTAAGGAGAATAAAAGGAAGGATCTGGGAAAGAGCCAGGGTGTGGGACGAACTGGAGCTTTTCAAAAGGGCCAGCACAGAATAAATGGACCAAATGGCCTCATTCAATGCAATGCTATTCTGTGTTTCTATGATTGCTCCTGCCTGCATTTTCTCATTACCCCTATCCTTTCAACATGCGTTTGATAAAGTACCACATAACAGCCGTGTTACCAAATTAGAAACACTTGGGATTAAAGGACCAATGTCAGCCGTGGCTCAGTTTGTAGCTCTCTCACCTTTCAGTCACAAGCTTCTAGGATCAAGGGTCACTGCAGGACTTGATGACGAGAATCAAGGCTGACACTGCAATGCAGTACTGAGGGAGTGTCGCACTGTCAGATGTGCCGTCTTTTGAATGAAACGTTAAACCAAGGCCACATCTGCCCCTCAGATGGATGTTAAATATCCCATCGCTCTATGTAGAAGCAGAGCAGGGGAATTATTCCCGCTGTTCTGGTCAATATTTATCCTTCAATCAACATCACAAAAACAGATCTGATCATTATCACATTGCTTCCCCTCTCGGCAGCCTCTGCTCCATTTGTTGGTCATGTTACTGACCCAGAGACACTGTAACTACAGTCCCCCTATATCGTCCACATTTGGGTCACCAAATCCTCTATCCTCCCTGAATGTCTGCAGCAGCTCACAACACAACCTCCAGAAAACCATCCACAGCACCTCCACTAACTTTACAATAGCAGAAGTCAGTCAAAAGTCCCTCACCTGTCAGTTGGATGCCTGATCCTTTTAAATAACACTAGAGGGGGTTCCTCGTGTTGCTGAATGTATGTTCAGCTGAGAGTGACTAACACAGGCGGTCAATGAACATGCACAGAACAAGTTTCAAAGACGTACAACAAAGCTGCTGGAATGGCTGATTGACACCATATTATGACCCCTCCTCACGCTACAGACACACACACGTTGCACCCACGCTAGCACCCCGGCCAGCCTGGGTGTCCTGTACAATGTGCTGGATGTGACCGGCTGTGCAGCTCACACCATTTTATGGATCCAAACTTCCACAGCACCAGTGGAGCTGGACAGATGAAATGTGTGGTCAGGGAGAGAAACAGAGGGAAATAAACTCACTTTAAAAAGGGAATTAGCAAAACACTTTAAGATAAACAAGCTTCAGGAATATTGGAAATGGGCAGGGGATTAGGATAATCAGAGGGGTGATGCCATGGAGGGATTTGATAATATGAGTGAGAATATTAAATTTGAGGTGTGACTGGACCAAGAGCCAATGTAGGTCAGTGAGCACAAGGATGTTGGGTGAACAGAATTTAATGTAAATTAGAAGATGGCAGCAGAGTTTTAAATTACCACAAGGTTACAGTGAGTAGAATGTGGGAGACCAGCCAAGAGTGTGTTAGAATAGTCAAGCCTCGATGTAACAAAGGCATGGATGAGGGTTTCAGCAGCAGATGAGCTGATGTGACCGCTCTCTTTCCCTCACTCTCTATCTTTTTCTGTTTCTCTCTCTGTCGCCCTCACTTGTTCTGCCCCCTCCCCCCGCCCCCACCCCCCGCCCTTAGGATCTTATATGTCGCCTTTTACACTTCTAAACTCCAGCTGATGTACGCCTAGCCTCTGCAGCCTTTCCTCATAAGACAGCACACCCATTCCAGGCATTAGTCTAGAAATCCTTCTCTGACCTGCGTCCAACGCATTTACATCCTTCCTTAAATAAGGTGGTCAGTACTGTACACAATACTTCAGATGCAGTTTCATCAATGCTTGTACAACTGAAACATAGCCTCTCTACCTTTGCATTCAACTAGGACACCCAGATCCCTTTGCATCCCAGAGCTTTGCAGTCTCTCACCATTCAGATATTGTGTTTATTTTTTTTTAATTCTTCCTGCCAATATGGGCAATTTCACATTTCCCCCTATTATACCCCATTTGTCATATCTTTTCCCTCTCACTTAACCTATCTACATCCCTTTTTAGCCACCTTATGTCCTCTGCACAGCGTACTTTCCGACCTATCTTTGTGTCATCAGCAAATTTAGCACCCATACCTTTGGACCCTTCATCCAAGTCATTTATATAAATTGTAAAAGGTTGAGGTCGCAGCACTGATCCCTGTGGCAACCACTCGTTACATCTTGCCAACCAGACAATTACCAATTCATGCTTACTCTCTGTTTCCTGTTAGCTAGCCTATCTTCTATCCATGCCAATATGTCACCCCCTATACCATGGACTTTTATATTCCACAATAACCTTTGATGTGGCACATTATCAAATGCCTTCTGGTAATCTAAGTACAGTACATCCACCGGCTCCCCTTTATCCACAGCACATGTTATTTCTTCAAAAACGCTAATAAATTGGTTAAACATGATTTTCCTTTCACAAAACCATGTTCATTCTGCCTGATCACGTTGAATTTCTCTACGTGCCCTGCGATAACATATTTGACACTAGCTTCCAACAATTAATCCGTAGCCAGAAAGACTTTTTCACCTGTTGCAGGTCATATGTCTACTGTTTCCAATTAGATTATGTCCTGTATTTGAACTGTGATTACTTAATTAACTGCTTGTAAACCTTTTCCCTCCTTTTGGTTAATCTGTGACCGTTGATCAGATCTTACAGTGGTGTCGGAGAGGGATCACAGAGATCGGGATCATAGGCTTAGTTTACTTGGTTTGTGAGTAATGTCAAACTCAGTTGAGCGATCATTGCTGGGAATGTGTAGGAGCTTTGGAGACAGAGAGGGATTACAATCAGTCAAATACCTGTGGTTATTGCGAAGTCTGGGTCAGAATTTGTGACAGAGAGCTGGAGAGAAAGAATGTACACTCAAAGACATGTGATCAGCATTGGGACTGGCTCAGAAATCTCAAAATTGATGTCTTAGGCAAATTTGGAGATTCTACTCTGCATTCCAATATCTAAGTCATTTATATATCGCAAAAACGCAATGGTCCCAACACTGACCTTTGGGGAACACCCACTGTCCAACATCCTCCACACTTAAAAACAACCATTTATTACCACTCGCTGCTTTCTGTCCTTAATTCAATTTGACAATGATGCTCTTATTCCATGAGCCTCAATTTTGCTAACCAGCCTTTTACGTGGTACCTTATTAAACACTTTCCTAAAATACATATGCACAAAATCCACGGCATTTCCTTCATCAACCGTCTCAGTTACTTCATCAAAACCTTCAACTAAATGAGTGAAGTATGATCTGCCTTTACTGGAGTGTGTAATAGATGGGTTTCTGGAGAAGTACATTGAAGGATTAACTAAGAATCGGGCTATTTTATGGAACGAGAAAGGGTTAGTTAATAACATTGCTGTAAATGGGCTTTTGCGAAATAGTGGCTATATTATGATAACATTTCACATTCCATTTGAATATGTTAATTTTGAAACTAGGGTGTTAAACCTGAAAAAGGGAAACTATGAAGGTACGAGGGGCAAATTGGCAATTTAGTGTTGGTAAAGAGGTAGTACTTGAAAAGTTAACTGGATTGAAGGTTGATAAATCCCTGGACCAGATGAGCTACATCCCAGAGTGTTGAAGGAGGTGGCAATAGAGATGGTGGATGTATTGGTTGGTATCTTTCAAACTTCTATAGATTCTGGAAGAGATCCTAAAGACTGGAAAGTAGCAAATGTAACCCCACAATTTAAGAAGTGTGGGAGAGGGAGAATGAGAACTACACACCTGTTAGTTTGATGTCAGTAATAGGGAAAATGTTAGAATTTATTGTAAAGGATGTAATAACTGGACACTTAGAAAAAAATGGGCAAATTGGCGGAGTCAACGTGGATTTATGAAAGGGGTATCATGTGCAACAAACCTGTTGAAGTCTTTTGAGGATGTTACTTGCAGCATTACCAAAGGAGAACCAGTGGATATGGCGTATTTGGATTTACAGAAGGCTTTTGATAAGGTCCCACACAGGAAGTTAGTAAACAAAATTACAACGCATGGGATTGGGAGTAATATACTGGTATGGATTAAGAACTGGTTAACATGCAGAAAAGAGAGAGTAGGAATAAACGGGTCACTCTTAGGATGGCAGGCTCTTACGAGTGGGAGTAACACAAGGATCAGCACAAGGGCCACAGCTGTTCACAATCTATATACATGATTTGAATGTGGGGATCAAATGTAATATTTACAAATTTGCTGATGATACAAAACTAGGTGGTAAAGTAAGTTGTGAAGAGGATGCAAGGAGGCTTCAAGCGGATTTGGATAGGATAAGTGAACGAACATGAACATGGCAGCTGGAATATATTATGAATAAGTGTCAAGTGATCCACTCTGGTAAAACAGAGACAGAAAGACAGTATATTTTTTGACTGGGGAGAGGTTGTGAAGTGTTGATTTCCAAAGGGACGTGGGTGTCCTTGTTCATGAGTCACTAAAAGCTAGTGTGCAGGTGCACCAATCAGTTTGGAAGGCAAATGGTATGTTGGCTTCCATCTCAAGCGGTTTTGAGTGCAGGAGTAAAGATGTCTGGCTGCAATTTTATACAGCCTTGGTGAGACTGCACCTGGAGTATTGCTTACAGTCTTGCTCTCCTTGTCTAAAGAAGGATATATTTGCCATGCAGGGAGTACAACTGATGTTCAGCAGACTATCCCTGGGATGGCAGGATTGTCTTATGAGGAGAGATTGAGAAAACTGGGCCTGTATTCTCTCGAGATTCAAAAAGTGTGAAGTGATCTCATACAAAATTTTTACAAGGGGTGACGGGGTGGATGCAGATCGGATGTTTCCCCTGGGTGGTGAGTCTTGAACCAGGGGACATAATCTCAGAATAAGGGGTAAGCAATTTAAGACTGAGATGAAGAAGAATTTCTTCACTCAGAGGGAGGTAAATCTTTGGAATTCACCACCACAGAGGCTGTGGAAGATCAACACTGAGCATGTTCAAGACAGAAATCAATGGATTTAGGGAGACAAATCACATCAAGGGATACAGGGATAGCACGGGAAAGTAGCATTGAGGTAGATGATCAGACATGATCTAGAACAAAGAACAATGAAAATTACAGCACATGAACAGGCCCTTCGGCCCTCCAAGCCTGCGCCGATCCAGATCCTCTACCTAAACATGTCGCCTATTTTCTTAGTGTCTGTATCTCTTTGCCTCCTGCCCATTCATGTATCTGTCTTGATACATCTTAAAAGACGCTATCGTGCCCGCGTCTACCACCTCCGCTGGCAACGCATTCCAGGCACCCACCTCCCTCTGCGTAAAGAACTTTCCACGCATATCCCCCCTAAACTTTTCCCCTCTCACTTTGAACTCGTGACCCCTAGTAATTGAATCCCCCACTCTGGGAAAAAGCTTCTTGCTATCCACCCAGTCTATACCTCTCATGATTTTGTATACCTCAATCAGTTCCCCCCTCAACCTCCATCTTTCTAATGAAAATAATCCTAATCTGCTCAACCTCTCTTCATAGCTAGCGCCCTCCATACCAGGCAACATCCTGGTGAACCTCCTCTGCACCATCTCCAAAGCATCCACATCCTTTTGGTAATGTGGCGACCAGAACTGCACGCAGTATTCCACATGTGGCCGAACCAAAGTCTTATACAACTATAACATGACCTGCCAACCCTTGTACTCAATACCCCGTCCGATGAAGGAAAGCATGCCGTATGCCTTCTTGACCTCTCTATTGACCTGCGTTGCCACCTACAGGGAACAATGGACCTGAACACCCAAATCTCTCTGTACATCAATTTTCCCCAGGACTTTTCCATTTCCTGTATAGTTCACTCTTGAATTGGATCTTCCAAAATGCATCACCTCGCATTTGCCCTGATTGAACTCCATCTGCCGTTTTTCTGCCCAACTCACCAATCTATTTATATTCTGCTGTATTCTCTGACAGTCCCCTTCACTATCTGCTACTCCACCAATCGTAGTATCGTCTGCAAACTTGCTAATCAGACCACCTATACTTTCCTCCAAATCATTAATGTATATCACAAACAACAGTGGTCCCAGCACGAATCCCTGTGGAACACCACTGGTCACACGTCTCCATTTTGAGAAACTGCCTTCCACTGCTACTCTCTGTCACCTGTTGCCCAGCCAGTTCTTTATCCATCTAGCTAGTACACCCTGGGCACCATGCGCCTTCACTTTCTCCATCAGCCCACCATGGGGAACCTTATCAAACGCCTTACTGAAGTCCATGTATATGACATCTACAGCCCTTCCCTCATCAATCAACTTTGTCACTTCCTCAAAGAATTCTATTAAGTTGGTAAGACATGACCTTCCCTGCACAAAACCATGTTGCCTATCACTGATAAGCCCATTTTCTTCCAAATGGGAATAGATCCTATCCCTCAGCATCTTCTCCAGCAGCTTCCCTACCACTGACGTCAGGCTCACCGGTCGATAATTACCTGGATTTTCCCTGCTACCCTTCATAAACAAGGGGACAACATTAGCAATTCTCCAGTCCTCCGGGACATCACCCGTGTTTAAGCATTCTAATTGAATGATGGAGCAGGGTCGATGGGCTGAATGGCCTACTCCTGCTCCGATGTTCCTTCAGACACGTGATTGTTTTCCTTCATTAACTCAAACCTCTCCAAGTTTCTGTTGATTTCTTCTCTAATTATTGTTTGTAAAACATTACTGATGTTCAACTAACTGGTCTGTAATTGCTTGGACTGTGCTCACATCATCATGAAGAAGATGCAGGTTTAAGGTAATTGGCAAAGAACCAGAGGCAAAATGAAGAGAATTTTCTTACACAGTGAGTTGCCAAACTTAGAGCCCCCGGTTATCTAGAAACATACAGGGTAAGATAAATCAGATAAAAGAAAGCTTATGACAGGCACAAACAAATAATACTTCAGAAAGCTGAGAGGAGTAAAGAAAGTGCAGGGGTGAAGTAAAAAAACGAAATTAGAAAATCAAAGAGAGGGCATGAAAAAATATTGGCAGGTAAAATCAAGGAAAACCCAAAGATGTTTTATCAGTCCATTAAGAATAAAGGGATAACTATGGAAAGGGGAGGGCCTATCAGAGATGTAAAAGGTAGTTTGTGCATGGATGCAGAAGATGTTGGCAGGGTCCTTAATGGGTTTTATGTCTCTGTCTTCATAAAAGATAGGGATGATGCAGAAATTGTAGTTAAAGAGGAGGAGTGTGAAATATTAGATACAATCAGCATAATGAGAGAGGAAGTACTCGAGGGTTTGAAATCCTTGAACGTGGAGAAATCGCCAGGGCTGGATGGATCGTAGCTCAGGCTGTTAAAGGAAGCGAGGGGGGAAATAGCAGATACTCTGAGGATCATCTTCATATTCTCACTAGATACAGGCGAGGCAGTAGACGATTGGAGGTCTGTGAACATAGTGCCAGTGTTTAAAAATGGTGCGAAGGATAGGCCAAATAATTAGAGGCTGGTCAGTCTGACCGAAAGGCCTGTTACCCAACCCAAACCCGACAAGACCCGACGTCATATGTCGGGTTCGGGTCGCTTTTCCGGATCCGGCTTTCGGGCTCGGTTTGGGTCGGACACACACAGTACTACCTTTTGATCGGCTGGGATGAAAAGGGAAGTTGAGTAAGTAAGCTTTATAGTTTGAAAAGTCATCCTCAGCTGAGAGTCCAAGATGTCAAGGAGGGAAACGTGCATCTGGACTCCACAGACTCTGAGTCTGCGCAGTGAGAAAGTGAGTGTTTCTATGATGTCACCGCGCTCATGCTGCAGCTTCCTTCCATTCCATCCAAAAGTGCTAAGTACAGTGAGTGCAATATGGTAGGGTCAGGCTCGGGTCCGATGTTGTTCTGTCAGGATCGGTCGGGTTTTATTTCCAGACCCGAGCAGGCCTTTAGTTGGACATCGGTGGGCAAATTATTAGAATCAATTCTCAGAGCAACGATAAACTGTCACTTACAAAGGCAAAGATTAATCAGGGATAGTCAGCATGGATTTGCTAAGGGAGGGTCTTGTCTTACTAACACAATTAAGTTTTTTGAGGAAGGAGCAAGAAGGATTGATAAAGGTAGTGCAGTGGATGTGGTCTACATGTATTTTAGTAAGGCGTTTGAAAAGGTCCCACATGGCAGACTGATCAGAACAGTGAAAGCTCATGAGATACAGGGGAATGTGGCAAGTTGCTTCCAAAATTGGATCAATGTCAGGAAACAAAGGGTAATGGTCGACGGATGTTTCTTGTGAATGGAAAGCGGTGTCTAGTGGCGTTCCCAGGTCTCAGTGTTGGGTCCCTTGCAATTTGTGATGTATATTAATGCTTTGGACTTAAATGTGGGAGGCATGAGTGGAACTTTGCTGATGGCACAAAAATTGGTCATGTAGTTGATAGTGAAGAGGATAGCTGTGGACTCCAGAATGATATCAATGGTTAAATGGTTTGGTTGAGTGGGCGGAAAAGTGGCAAATGGAAGTCAATCTGGGGAACTGTGAGGTAATGCAGTTGGGAAGGGTAAATAAAGTGAAGGAATACACAACAGACAGGAGGATATTGAAAGGGGTAGAATATGTTAGAGACCTTGGAGTGTTTGTCCACAGTTCCTGGAAGGTGGCAAGAAAGGTAGACAGAGTGGTGAAGAAGGCATATGGAATGCTTTCCTTTACTGGCCGATATATAGAATACAAAAGGAGGGATGTAATGCTGGAATTGTATAAAACACTGGTTAGGCCACAGCTGGAGTATTGTGTACAGTTCTGGTCACCACATTACAGGAAGGACATAATTGCTTTGGAGAGAGTACAGTGAAGATTTTCAAGCATGTTACCAGTGATGGAAAATTGCATCCATGATGAAAGATTGGATAGGCTAAGATTGTTTTCTTTAGAACAGAGGAGACTTAGGGGTGACTTGATTGAGGTGTACAAAATTATGAGGGGGCCCAGATAGAGTAGCCAGGGAGCACCTGTTTCCCCTAGCGGGGAGGTCAATTACCAGAGGGCACAGATTTAATTGATTGGTAGATGGATCAGAGGGGACATGAGGAAAAACCTTTTCACCCAGAGGGTGGTGGGTGTCTGGAATTCACTGCCAGGACGGTGGTGGAGGCAAAAAACATCAATTATTTTAATAGGTACCTGGACCTACACCTGAAGTGCTGCAACTGGCAAGGCCATGGACCAGCGGCTGGAAGATGGGATTAGATTGGGCGGCTAGTTTTTTCAGCCAGCAGAGACACATTGGGCTGAAGAGCCTCCTTTTGTGCGTTAACCCTTCCATGGATATTTGGTCCAATCTGTCTGTGGGTGGGATCTGGAATTCACTGCCTGAAAACATGGTGGAAGCAGATTCAATAATATCTTTTAAAAGGGAATTTAACAAAAACTTGACAAGGAAAAAAAATAATCGGAGTCTGGGGAAAGAGGAGGGAGTGGAACTAATTAGATATCTCTTTCAAAGGGACAGCACTGACCGAATAGCCTCTTTATGTGCTGCATCAATCTCTGATTATATGAACAAGAGACACAGAGAGAGATGGAGAAAGGGTGAAAGAAGGGAAGAAAAATAGAGACAGAGTGAAAGTGAAGCTTGTACCAGTTTTCAGGGGTAGGGATTGTGATTCGTGATCTACCCGTGCCCATTGCTGTTGAGGCAGGTGACACACAAACTTCCTGCTGCCTCCTCATTTCCATGAATTCTACGTGCTGCCCAGGCTAACCCGCGCTGCTGTCTGTCTGCAGGCTTAACAGGGACCTAACTGTGTGTGAGGCTGGCACGTGCTTCAGCCAGGATTCAGCTCTTAAAGGTAGTTTGTCCCTCTTAAAGGGAAGCTTTACTGAATCACAGGAGGCTGCTGCTGCTGACTGTGAATGCTGCAATTGGAGACAAGATAAATGGAATACTAGGACAGAGAGAGGTCTCTGCTGTTCACGGATGTGGTGTTGGAGGCCTTAGTCATGGAGGTTGACCAGAGGAGAGTGGCCATGTTTCTGTGGGGTGGGGCGGAGACCCTTAAGGAACGTCTTCCGAAGGGAATGGGAGCAGGTGGTCAGGGAGGTCAAATGCAAGAATCTGGCCCCGAGGACCTGGCAGCAGAGCCAGAAGAAGTTTCATGAGCTCACACGGGTGGTCAATGTCAGTGAATTCATCGCCACATGGCATCTCCTACCCCCAACATCACCAACCTCTGACACAGCTCAATGTACCACACCCCCATCACTTAGTTTCAAAGACGTATAGCAAAGCTGCTGGAATGGCTGATTGGTGTCAGATCAGATCCCTCTGCACACTACCAGCACATACTTGGTGAACAGGGACTAGAACCCTGTTTAGCATGCAGCACTGAAAGTGACCGGCAGCTCAGCTCATACAATTTTATGGATCCACACTTCCATGGCATTGGGCCCAGTGACACTGCAGAGCTGAGAATACCTGCCATAGACAGAAACAGAGGGAAAGAAGCCTTCTTTTAAATGGGAATTGAAGAAAAGACTTGAAGGCAGGAATATGGGAATGGACAGGGCAATGGGACTAATTGAGGGTGAGATTCAAACACAAGAATGAGAATATTAAATTTAAGGTGCTGCTGGTCCCGGAGTTAATGTAGATCAGTGAGCACAGGGGTGATGTGTGATCAGGATTTGGGGTGATGGGTGATCAGAATTTGGTGCGAATTAGTTTACAGACAGCAGAGTTCTGGATGGGCAGTGGTTTATGGAGGTTTATAACTGGGAGGGTGAACAGGATAGAATTGAAATAGTCAAGTGTTGATTTAACAGATTTACAGATTGGTGAAGACAATTGTAGGTCCCATACCGTCAGAAACAGGGGAATTAATTATGGGGAACAAAGAAATGGCTGACCAACTAAATGCATACTTTGGTTCTGTCTACACAAAGGAGAATACAAATATCATATCAGAAATGTTGGGGAACACGGGGTTTAGTGAGAGAGAGGAACTTAAGGAAATCTGTATTAGTCGAGAAATGGTGTTGGGGAAATTGATGGTATTGAAGGCCGATAAATTCCCAGGGCCTGTTAATCTACATCTCAGAGTACTGAAGGAAGCGGTCCGAGAAATAATGGATGCATTGGTGGTCATCTTCCAAGATTCTATAGATTCTGGAACATTTCCTACAGATTGGAATGTAGCTAATGCAACCCCAGGGAGGTTGAGAGAAAGCAGGGAATTATAGACCAGTCAGCCTGACGTCGGTAGTGGGGAAAGTTCTAGAGTCCATTATCAAAGATTTTATAGCAGAGCACTTGTAGAAAAGTGGTAGAATCGGACAGAGTCAGCATGGATTTACGAAAGGGATATCACGCTTGACAAATCTACAAGAATTCTTCGAGGATGTAACTAGTAGAGTTGATGAGGGACAGCCAGTGGATGTGGTTTATCTGGACTTTCAGAAGGCTTTCGACAAAGTCCCACATAACAGATTAGCGTGTAAAATTAAAGCGCATGCGATTGGTGCTCGTGTATTGTGATAGATAGAAAATTGATTGGCAGACAGGAAACCCAAGAGTAGGAATAAATGGGTATTTTATTCCGAATGGCAGGCAGTCACTAGTGGGGTACCATAGGGATTGGTGATAGGACCCCAGCTATTCACAATATATCTTACTGATTTCGATGAGAGAACTAAATGTAATATCTCCAAATTTGCAGATGACACAAAACAGGGTGGGAGGGTGAGTTGTGAGGAGGATGCAGAGAGGCTTCAGGGTGATTTGGACAAATTGAGTGAGTGGGCTAATGCATGGCAGATGCAGCACAATGTGGATAAATGTGATGTTAATCACTTTGGCAGCAAAAGCAGGAAGGCAGATTATTATCTGAATGGCTATAAACTGAGAGAGGGGAATATGCAAGGAGAGCTGGGTGTTCTCGTACACCAGTCACTGAAGGTAAGAATGCAGGTGCAAAGGACAGTAAAGAAGGTAAATGGTATGTTGGCCTTCACAGCGAGCTGATTCGAGTACAGGAGCAGGGATGTCTTGTTGCAATTATACAGGGCCTTGGTGAGGCCACACCTGGAATATTGTGTGCAGTTTTGGTCTCCTTATCTAAGGAAGGATGTTCTTGCTGTAGGTTTACCAGACTGATTCCCTGGATGGCGGGACTGACGTATGAGGAGAGATTGAGTCGGTTAGGATTATGTTCGCTGTAATTCAGAAGAATGATGGGGGATCTCATAGGAACCTATAAAACTCTAACAGGACTTGACAGAAAAGATACAGGAAGGATGTCCCCGATGGTGGTGGAGTCCAGAACCAGTGGTCATAGTCTAATGATGCAGGGTAAACCTTTCAGGACTGAGGTGCGAAATCTCTACACCCAGAGAGTGATGAGTCTGTGGAATTCGCTGCCACAGGAAGCAGTTGAGGCCAAAACATTGCATGTTTTCAAGAAGGAGCTAGATATAGCTCTTAGGATGAAAGAGATCAAAGGATATGGGGGGAAAGCGCAAGCAGGTTGCTGAGTTGGACGATCAGCCATGATCATAATGAATGGCGGGGGAGGCTCGAAGGGCCGAATGGCCTACTCCTGCTCCTATTTTATATGTTTCTATGTTAACAAGGGCACAGATGAGGGTTTATGTAGCAGATGAGCTGAGGCAGACGGATGATATTACAGAGCTGGTAATAGGCAGGGCAGGTGATGGAGAGAATAAGGGGTCAGAACTAAGCTCAGGGTTAAATAGAACGCATAGGATGCAAACTGTCTGGTTCAACCTCAGACATTAGCCAGTTAGGGGTACGTGGTTCATGGATATGGACAGAATTTCCGAAGGAGACCGATTGCACGAGCTCCACTCTTCCCAAAATTAAAATTGTAAGAACATTATTTCAGTGAAACGCGGTTTACAGATCACATAGCGGGAAATAGGGACTTAGCAGGGGAAGCAAAAGCTGAAAACACGGTAGAGTAAATTACATGAACTCGGATACAAGTAGCAATGGTTTATAGAGCTCATAGCTGGAGATAGAGTTTTGCCAGGGATAACAAAAGTTACAAGGAGGGCAGAGTAAATGACAATGTTGCTAAACTTGGTTTATAACATTCATAGCTAGATAGAGAGACTTACCAGG
This sequence comes from Heterodontus francisci, assembly GCF_036365525.1. Classification (NCBI taxonomy): domain Eukaryota; kingdom Metazoa; phylum Chordata; class Chondrichthyes; order Heterodontiformes; family Heterodontidae; genus Heterodontus; species Heterodontus francisci. Next base: position 1,177,462 of record NW_027140336.1, read on the forward strand.
GACACTGATAATAGTAAGGATGGGATAGTAAATGTGTTGCATAATCTTCAATGCGAGATAGATCCGATACTCTAATGGGAACCGATCATAATTGGCAGAAAGACGGTCAAACTCCCAAATGAAACTCCTGCCCATTGTTGTAACATTCCAGTCTATTGTTTTCAGATTCTGAACCATTGTTGTAACATTCCAATCTATTGTTCTCAGTGTCTGACCCATTGTTGTAACATTCCAATCTATTGTCCTCATATTCTGACCCATTGTTGTAACATTCCGGTCAATTGTTCTCAGATTCTGATCCATTGTTGGAACATTTCAATCTATTGCTCTCAGATTCTGATCTATCCTCTCCCTCTCTCTGGAGCTGCTGATCCCTGTTAGTGCCAGGTCTGATGCTCCCGCTAACACTATGTGATAACGCATTGAAAGCAGTCCCTTATTAATAGCAGCGGGAAACCCTCCAGTGACACAGTTAGAGTCCATGGAGACTGACATTAATTACAGTCACTGAACAAACAGGTTCAGTTAACCCCTTTCAATCCAACTCTTTTTGTACCACAATAAAATAAAACATTTACCCAGTAGGGATGGGATGTATAAGGATTGCTGAGGGAAGGAATGGTGGAAATAGTAGAGGCACATGACAGAATCTTTCATTTCTCCTTGGATATGGGAGTGTGACAGAGGACTGGAGGGTTGTAAATGTTACACCCTGGTTACAAATGGAGAGATGGAGCAAACCCTGTACTGTCCAGTCCATCTGACGTCAGTGGTGGGGAAATTTCACAACCCAGGACAGAAATATTCGTTGGTTGGAAAAGCACAGCATAATTAATTTCAAGCAGCACAGATATACTAATGAAAAATCATGTCTGGAAAACTTCAACAAGAACTTATCCTAAGGTACTTCACAGCAGCATTATGAAACAAAGTATAACACTGAACCACAAATGTCGATATTAGGTTAGGAGACCAAAAGCTTGGTCAAAGAGGTAAGATTTAAAGGACTGTCTTAAAGGATAAAAGTGAGGTGGAGAGGTGGAGCTGTGTAGGGAGGATATTCCAGAGCTCGGGACCGAGACAACTGAAGGTGCGGCCAGCGATGGGGGAGTAATTAAAATCAGGAATGCACAAGAGGCCAGAATTAGTGGAGCAGAGATATCTCAGAGGGTTGTCGGGCAGGAGGAGATTATAGAGATAGGGAGGGGTGAGACCATGGACGGATTTGAAAATATGATTGAGAATTTTAAAATAAAGACATTGTTTGACAGTGAGCTGATGTAGGTCAGTGATCGGGGAATGGGACTTGTTGTGAGTTAAGACACAGGCAGCAGAGTTTTAGATTACCTCAAGTTTACAGAGTGTAGAATGTGGGAGAATGAGTTTGAATAGTCGAGTCTACAGGTAATGAAAACATGAAGGAGAGCTTCAGCAGCAGATGAGTTGAGACAGGAGTGAAGTTGGGCAATGTAATTGAGGTGGAAATAGGTGGTCATAGTGATGGCACGAATATGAGGTTGGAAGCTCATTTTGTGGTCGAATGCCACAGAATCACAGAATTGTTACAGCACAGAAGGTGGCCATTCTGTCCATCGTGTCTGCACTGGCTCTCCAAAAGAGCAATTTATCTAGAGCTACTCCCCTGCCTTCTCCCTGTAACTCTGTACAATCTTCCTTTTCAGATAACTATCCAATTTCCTCCTGAATGCCTCGATTGAATCTGCCTACACCACACTCTCAGGCAGTGCATTCCAGACCTTAACACTCACTGTGTGAAAAAGTTTTCCTCATGTCACTTCTGCTTCTTTTACCAATTACTTTAATTCTTTGTCCTCTCGTTTTCGATCCTTTCAGGAATGGGAACAGTTTTTCCCTTTCCACTCTGTCCAGACACCTCATAATTTTGCAGACCTTTTTCAAATTTCCTCTCAGCCTTCTCCTCTGCAAGGAAAATGTTCCAACTTCTCCAGTCTATCTTCAATACTGATATTCATCATCTCTGGAACCATTCTTGTGAATGTTTTTTCACACTCTCCAATGTTTCCATGTTATCTAATGTGCCCAGAACTAGACGTAACGCTGCAGCTGAGGCAGAACTAGTGTCTTATACAAGTTTAAAACAACCTCCTTGCTCTTGTATTCCATGCTACAGGATACTGTAGGCTTTATTAACTGCTCTCTGATCCTGTCATGCCACCTTCAATGACCGATGCACATATACACCCAGGTCTCTCTGCTCCAGAACCACTTTTAGAATTGTAACCTTTATTCTATATTTTACCTCCATGTCCTTCCTACGAAATGAATCACTTCACATTTCCCCACATTGAACTTCTCTGTCTGCCCATTCCACCAACTTGTCTGTGTCCTTTTGAAGATTTAAACTATCCTGCCAACAGTTCATAATGCTTCCAAGTTTTGTATCATCTACAATCTTTGAAATTGTGCCCTGTACACCAAGGTCCAGGTCATTAATATATGTCAGGAAGAGAAAGGGTCCTAACACTGATCCCTGTGGACCTCCACCACAAATCTTAAATAAAAAACGAAACGTGCAAGAAATACTCAGCAGGTCTGGCAGCATCTGAGTAGAGAGAGAAGCAGAGTTAATGTTCCAGGTCAGTGACCCTTCATCAGAACTGGAAAATGTTAGAAATGTAATAAGTTTTAAGCAAATAAAGCAGGGATGGGGCAAAATGGATCAGAAGGGGTGTTGATAGAGCAGAGGGTCAGAGAGATTCACGGACCAGGAGATCGTGGGGCAAAGGCAAAGAGAGTGTCCTCATGGTGTGGTGAAAGACAAAGCATTAGTGCAGAGCAGGTGTTAAATGACAGAATAAACAACAGCCCGAGCTAAAAGCACCAATATAAAAATCCCAGTTTAAGTCTGGCACATGGTAACAAACTGATAAAACAAATAATAAAAATGGACCAGTCATGCTCTGAAATTATTGAACTCAATGTTCAGTCTTGAAGTCTGTCGAGTGCCTGTTCGGACAATGAGGTGCTGTTCCTCGAGCTGGCGTTGATGTTCACTGGAACACCACAGTAGGTCAAACGCAGATTGGGTGACCGCTTTGTGGAACACCTCCACTCAGTCCAAAAGCATAACCCTGAGCTTCCACTCGCTTGTCATTTCAACACACTCTATCCCCCACCCCCGCTCTCATGACTACATTTGTGTCCTTGTGTTTACACCCTCCACTCCCGCTTCACTTGCTTAAAACCTATTACATTTCTAACCTAATCCAGTTCTGATGAAAGGTCACAAGCCTGGAACATTAACTCTGTTTATCTCTCCACAAACACTGCTGAGTATTTCTAGCACTTTCTGTTTTTATTTCAGATTTCCAGCATCTGCAGTATTTTGTTTTGATTCCACTACAAACTTTTCTCCAACCCGAAAAGCATCCATTAATCACTACTCTCTGTTTCCTGTCACTCAACCAGTTTAGTTTCATGTTGCTACTGTCCTTTATTATTCGATGAGCTGTAACTTTGCTCACAAGTCTGTTGTGTGACACTTTATCAAATGCTTTTTGGAATTCCATTTCAACCACATCAACAGCATTGTCCTCATCAAGCTTCCTTTTTACCTCTTCAAAAAACTCCAGCCAGGTTGTTAAACACCATTTTCCCTTAACAAATCCGTGCTGGTTTTCCTTAATTAACCCACATTTGTCCATATGCCTATTAATGTTGTCCCGAATATTACACCAAGGTTGCAAACAGACTGTCTGAATCTGAGACTGTTACCAGGGAGAGGGATGGAATCAATAACAAGGGAACAGATTTGGACTGGGCAGTGAAAACAATGGCCTCAATCTTCACAATATTTAATTGGAGGAAATTTCTGCTCATCCAGTGCTGGATGTCGGATAAGCTTTTGGATAATTTAACAACAGTGGAGGAGAGGGGAGAGGTGGTGGTGAGGTAAACATGATGGAGTTCTTTGATAAAACAATGGAGAGGGTTGATGAGGGTGGTGTGATTTAAGTTATATATATGGACTTTCAAAAGGTGTTTGATAAAGTTACATTCAATAGACTGATTCGGAAAACTGAACCCTATGCAGTGATTGATAAAACAATGGAGACAGTTGCTGAGGGAAGGAATGGTGGAAATAGCAGAGGCACTGGTCAGAATCTTCCAATCCTCCATGGATAGGGGAGTCATGACAGAGGACTGGAGGGCTGTAAATGTTACTCCCTGTTACAAAAGGAGTGATTAGATAAATCCTGTAACTACTGACCAGTCAGTCTAATGTCAGTGGTTGGAAATTACTAGAGGCCAGAACCCAGCACAAAAATATATCTTTCTTGGAAAAACATGGGATAATAAATAACAAACAGCACGGATAGGTTAATGGAAAATCATGTCTGATAATCCTGATCAAGTTCGTTGATGACATAACTGTGAGTGTTGATGAGGATAACATGTTTTGTGTTATGTGCACTGAATTTCAAAAGGCCGGTGATCAATTGACATTTCATAGACTTGTTATGAAAAATGGAACGTATGGACTAATGTGACAGTGACAGTGTGGATATGATACTGACTCAGGGACAGAAAGCAGAGAGAAGTGGTGAACAGACATTGTTCAGACTGGGGGAGGGGGAGTATGAAGTGCTGTTTCTCAGGAATCGGTATTAGAACCAGTGCCGTTCCTGGCATATAGATAGATATATAACTGACACAGACGTATCCGTAAAAAAAAAACATAATTTCAGCTCTTGCAGATGACATGAAACGCATAACTAAAGGTGGGAAAATGCAGACCAGAGAATTATCCAACTTCACAGACGTTTTTCTTTAAAATTTATTTATTCTGGACACTAATACATCACACATTTATTTCTCACTCTAACTTATTTGTGTGTGATTCTCGTGTGAGTGCGTGCGTGAATGTGTTGCGTATATTTTTATTATTTCATTTCGATACAACTTAGATTGTTAAGTATAATAAACTCACCTCTTGTTTAAACTCAAGAAAACCTGTCCTATTGGCTCTTTCACGATCTCAATAAAGATAGAAGGTAAAAAAACTCACTGAGGTGGTCAGCACGTCCACTGCTAAAAAGGAATAAACTCTGTTGTGGTGAAATAAGATATAAGACAAGAGGGGAGCCTGGGACCCCTCCTCACCTGGCTGTCACAGAAATCTGGGGGTTCTAGTGATCGTAAACCAACAACAAATGAGAAATTGGAAGTCGGGAAAAACAATTGCTCCTGAGTAAAAACTTTTTTTTTAGAATTAGAATTAGAACATTACAGCGCAGTACAGGCCCTTCGGCCCTCGATGTTGCGCCGACCTGTGAAATCATCTGACCTACACTATTCCATTTTCATCCATATGTCTATCCAATGACCACTTAAATGCAGTTGAAGTTGGCGAGTCTACTACTGTTGCAGGCAGGGCGTTCCACACCACTACTACTCTCTGAGTAAAGAAACTACCTCTGACATCTGTCCTATATCTATCACCCCTCAACTTAAAGCTATGTCCCCTCGTGTTTGCCATCATCATCCGAGGAAAAAGACTCTCACTATCCACCCTATCTAACCCTCTGATTATCTTGTATGTCTCTATTAAGTCACCTCTCCTCCTCCTTCTCTCCAACGAAAACAACCACAAGTCCCTCAGCCTTTCCTCGTTAGACCAACCCTCCATACAAGGCAACATTCTAGCAAATCTCCTCTGCACCCTTTCCAAAGCTTCCACATCCTTCCTATAATGCAGTGACCAGAACTGCACGCAATACTCCAGGTGCGGTCTCACCAGAGTTTTGTACAGCTGCAGCATGACCTCGTGGCTCCGAAACACGATCCCCCTACTAATGAAAGCTAATACAGCATATGCCTTCTTAACAGCCCTATTAACCTGGGTAGCAACTTTCAGGGATTTATGTACCTGGACACCAAGATCTCTCTGCTCATCTACACTACCAAGAATCTTCCCATTAGCCCAGTACTCTGCATTCCTGTTACTCCTTCCAAAGTGAATCACCTGACACTTTTCCGCATTAAACTCAATTTGCCATCTCTCAGCCCAGCTCTGCAGCCTATCTATGTCCCTCTGTACCCTACAACATCCTTCGGCACTATCCACAACTCCACCGACCTTCGTGTCATCCGCAAATTTACTAACCCACCCTTCTACACCCTCTTCCAGTTCATTTATAATAATGACAAACAGCAGTGGCCCCAAAACAGATCCTTGCGGTACACCACTAGTAACTAAACTCCAGGATGAACATTTGCCATCAACCACCACCCTCTGTCTTCTTTCAGCTAGCCAATTTCTGATCCAAAGCTCTAAATCACCTTCAACCCCATACTTCCGTAGTTTCTGCAATAGCCTACCATGGAGAACCTTATCAAACGCCTTACTGAAATCCATATACACCACATCCACGGCTTTACCCTCATCCACCTGTTTGGTCACCTTCTCGAAAAACTCAATAAGGTTTGTGAGGCACGACCTACCCTTCACAAAACCGTGCTGACTATCTCTAATGAACTTATTCTTTTCAAGATGATTATAAATCCTGTCTCTTATAACCTTTTCCAACATTTTACCCACAACCGAAGTAAGGCTCACAGGTCTATAATTACCAGGGCTGTCTCTACTCCCCTTCTTGAACAAGGGGACAACATTTGCTATCCTCCAGTCTTCCGGCACTATTCCTGTCGACAATGACGACATAAAGATCAAGGACAAAGGCTCTGCAATCTCCTCCCTGGCTTCCCAGAGAATCCAAGGATAAATCCCATCTGGCCCAGGGGATTTACCTATTTTCACACTTTCCAAAATTGCTAACAGATCCTCCTTGTGAACCTCAATCCCATCCAGCCTAGTAGTCTGAATCTCAGTATTCTCCACGACAACATTTTCTTTCTTTACTGTAAATACTGACGAAAAATATTCATTCAACACTTCCCCTATCTCCTCTGATTCAACACACAACTTCCCACTACTATCCTTGATTGGCCCTAACCTCACTCTAGACATTCTCTTATTCCTGATATACCTATAGAAAGCCTTAGGGTTTTCCCTGATCCTATCCACCAATGACTTCTCGTGTCCTCTCCTTGCTCTTCTTAGCTCTCCCGTTAGATCCTTCCTGGCGAGCTTGTAACTCTCAAGCGCCCTAACTGAGCCTTCACGTCTCATCCTAACATAAGCCTTCTTCTTCCTTTTGACAAGCGCTTCAACTTCTTTAGTAAACCATGGCCCCCTCGCTCGACAACTTCCTCCCTGCCTCACAGGTACATACTTATCAAGGACACGCAGTAGCTGCTCCTGGAATAAGCGCCACTTTTCGATTGTGCCCATCCCCTGCAGTTTCCTTCCCTATCCTACGCATCCTAAATCTTGCCTAATCGCATCATAATTTCCTTTCCCCCAGCTATAATTCTTGACCTGCGGTATATACCTGTCCCTGCCCATCGCTAAGGTAAACCTAACCGAATTGTGATCGCTATCACCAAAGTGCTCACCTACATCTAAATCTAACACCTGGCCAGGTTCATTTCCCAGTACCAAATCCAATGTGGCATCGCCCCTGGTTGGCCTGTCTGCATACTGTGTCAGAAAACCCTCCTGCACACACTGGACAAAAACTGACCCATCTAAAGTACTCGAACTATAGTATTTCCAGTCAATATTTGGAAAGTTAAAGTCCCCCATAACAACTACCCTGTTACTCTCGCCCCTGTCGAGAATCATCTTCGCTATCCTTTCCTCTACATCTCTGGAACTATTCGGAGGTCCATAGAAGACTCCCAACAGGGTGACCTATCCTCTCCTGTTTCTAACCTCGGCCCATACTACCTCAGTAGACGAGTCCTCAAACGTCCTTTCTGCCGCTGTAATACTCTCCTTGATTAACAATGCCACACCCCCTCCTCTTTTACCATCTTCTCTGTTCGTACTGAAACATCTAAATCCCGGAACCTGCAACATCCATTCCTGCCCCTGCTCTACCCATGTCTCCGTAATGGCCACTACATCGAGATCCCAGGTACCAACCCATGCTGCAAGCTCACCCACCTTATTCCGGATACTCCTGGCGTTGAAGTAGACTAAATTTAAAATGTCAGTGCAGGCTTTATTGTTGTTTTCACAGCTGGAACACTGAAATGCCCACGTTCAAAGACAGAGCATACGAACATATGAACATATGAATTAGGAGCAGGTGTCGGCAACTCGGTCCCTCAAGACTGCTCTGCCATTCATTAAGATCATGACCATTCTGATTGAAACCTCAACTCCACCTTACCACCTACCCTGGATAATCTTTCACCCCCTTGCTTGTCAAGAATCTATCTATCTCTGCCTTACACGCACTTAAAGAGTCTCTTCCACTGCCTTTTGAGGAAGAGAATTCCAAAGGCTCACAACCCTCAGAGAAAAAAAAAATCTCCTCGTCTCTGTTTTAAATGGGCGACCCCTCATTTTTAAATAGTGACCCCTAATTCTAGATACACCCTGATACACACATCTTTCCACATGCACCCTGTCAAGACCGCTCATGATCTTCGATGTTCAAATCAAGTCGCCACTTACCCTTCTAAATTCCAGTGGATATAAGCCGAGCCTTTCCAATATTCCCTCATAAGACAGCTCACCCATTCCAGGTATTAGTCTGGTAAACCTTTTCTGAATTGCTTCCAATGCATTTACATCCTTCCTTAAATAAGGAGACCAGTAATGTACACAGTACTCCAGATGTGCTCTCACCAATGCCCTCTATAGCTGAAGCATAACATCCCTACTTTTGTATTCAATTACCCTTACGATGAACGATAACATTCTATTAGCTTTCCTAATTACTTTCTGAACATGCATACTAACCTTTTGTGATTCATGCACACGGACACCCAGATCCCTCTGCATCTCAGAGCTCTGCAATCTCTCACCATTAGATAATATGCTTCTTTTTAGTATAGCTCCTGCCAAAATGGACAATTTCCCATTTTCCCACATTATACTCCATTTCCCAGGTCTTTACGCACTCACTTAACCTATCTATATTCATTTCCAGCCTCCTTATGTCCCCGTCACATGTTACTTTCTTACTCATATTTGTGTCATCAGCAAATTTAGCAACCATGCCTTCGGTCTCTTCATCCAAGTCATTGATATAAACTGTAAAAAGTTGAGGTCCCAGTACTGATCCCTGTGGCACACCACTCGTTACATCTTGCCAACCACAAAATGACCCATTTATGCCTACTGCTTGTTTTCTGTTAGCTAACCAATCTTCTATCCATGCCAACATGTTACCCCTTTCATCATGAGCTTTTATTTTCACAAAACCTTTGATGTGGCACCTTATCTATTGCATCCTGGAAATCTAAGTACTGTACATCCACCGGTTCCCCTTTCTCCACAGCACATGGTACATCTTCATTTTGATTCTGCCTGATTACCTTGATTTTTTCTAAGTGCCGGCTACACTGTCTTTAATAATAGCTTCTAACATTTTACCTCAGACAGATGTGATGCTAACTTGCCTGTAGTTTCCTGTTTCCCTCCCTTTCTTACTAAATGAGTTACATTCCCAAGAAAGGAATTGCATACAGAGATAAATAACTTGGTACAGGTCAAAACGCCTGTCTGTTGAAAAGTTGAGTAATGTAGCTGGACAGTTAGGGATTACTCTCTGTCCAAAAGGTAGGAAACCCGAAATCCTAAGACATTTGGCCAACCATATTTCACTTAAAGCTGTAGACTCTAACAGGGTTATAATCACTAACAGATAGAGTAATGTTAGCTAAGGTAGAACTAGAACAGAATAGACTAGAATTAGAATTCCAGAGAGAGCGAGAAAGAACAGAGTGAGTGTCACGAAAGGGAAAAAGTCAGAGTGTTCCAGAAGGAGAAGGAGGAAAGGGAGTTAAGGCGGCTCAAACAACTAGAGGAAGACCCATACACCCAGTGAAGGCACAGCGAGTGAGGGAGCTACCCCTAGCTCAGGACCATGTACTGAGCTCTTAAAGTTCTCCCAGTTCATGACAAAGTTCAATGAGGAGGATGTGGCAGCATCTTTCGACACTTGCACAGTGGCGCAGTGGTTAGCACCGCAGCCTCACAGCTCCAGGGACCCGGGTTCGATTCCGGGTACTGCCTGTGTGGAGTTTGCAAGTTCTCCCTGTGTCTGCGTGGGTTTTCTCCGGGTGCTCCAGTTTCCTCCCACAAGCCAAAAGACTTGCAGGTTGATCGGTAAATTGGCCATTATAAATTGTCACTAGTATAGGTAGGTGGTAGGGAAATATAGGGACAGGTGGGGATGTTTGGTAGGAATATGGGATTAGTGTAGGATTAGTATAAATGGGTGGTTGATGTTCGGCACAGACTCGGTGGGCCGAAGGGCCTGTTTCAGTGCTGTATCTCTAATCTAATCTTGTGAAAAGCTTGTAAAGCAACTGAAATGGCCGTCAGAGAGATGGACACTGTTTTTTAAAAACAAAGTAACAGGAAAATCCCATGAGATTTATTCACTGTTGCCAGATGAAAGTTCATCAGATTATGAGATGACTAAAATTGCTATCCTGGGTGTACATGAAATAGTACCGGAAGTGTACCATCAAACATTCCAAACCCTCCGAAAGCAGCCTGACTAAACTGACCTCGAGTTTGAAAGAGTTAAGCAGCTTCCGAACATAGGGACATAGGAGCAGGAGTAGGCCATTCAGCCCATCGAGGCTGCTCCACCATTCAATATGACCATGTCTGATCATCCACTTCAATGCCTTTTTCACACATAATCTCCATATCCCATTTTTGTCATTTGCAGTTAGAAATCTGTCAATCTATAGTTTAAACATACTCACCGACTGAGATTCCACATCCGTCTGTGATGCAGAATTCCAAAGATTCAGAAACCTCTGAGTCAAAGTTTTCTCCTCATCTCTGTCCTAAGTGGCTTCCTCCTTATTTTGAAATTGTATTCATTAGTTCTGGACTCCGCAACCAGGGGAAATTTCGTACATGCATCGACGCTGTCTATCCCTTTAATTATTTCGTACGTTTCAATGAGATCCCGACACATTCTTTGAAACTCTCTAGAATACCGGCCCAGTTTCCCCAATCTCTCTTCATAGAACAGTCCCGCCATCCCGGGAACAAGTCTGGTGAACCTTCATTGCACTCCCACTATGGCAATAATATCCTTCCAAAGGTTAGGGGACCCAAACTGCACACAATATTCCAGGTGTGGTCTAAGCAAGGTTCTATACACATGAAGTAAGACTTCACAACTCCTGTACTCAAATCATCTTGTGATAAAGGCTAACAGAACATTAGCCTTCCTAATTGCTTGCTGCACCTGCATATTAGTTTTCATTGATATACTGACACCCGCGTCCGTTTGTACATCTACACTTCCGATTTTTTTTGCTATTTAAGAAATGCTCTGCACATCTGTTCCTCTTGTTGTGCCCCTGTTCAAGAAAGGGAATAGGAACAACCCTGGGAATTACAGGCCAGTTAGTCTTACTTCAGTGGTAGGCAAGTTGATGGAAAAGGTGCTGAGGGATAGGATTTCTGAGCATCTGGAAAGACACTGCTTGATTCGGGACAGTCAGCACGGTTTTGTGAGGGGTAGGTCTTGCCTCACAAGCCTGATTGAATTCTTTGAGCAGGTGACCAAGCAAGTGGATGAGGGTAAACCAGTGGATGTGGTGTACATGGATTTTAGTAAGGCATTTGATAAGGTCCCCCATGGTAGACTTATGGAGAAAGTCAGGAGGCATGGGATAGTGGGGAATGTGGCCAATTGGATTAAGAATTGGCTAACTGATAGAAGGCAGAGAGTGGTCTTAGATGGTAAATACTCAGCCTGGAGCCCAGTTACCAGTGGCGTGCCGCAGGGATCAGTTCTGGGTCCTCTCCTGTTTGTGATTTTTATTAACGACTTGGATGAGGAAGTCGAAGGGTGGGTCAGTAAATTTGCAGATGATACAAAGGTTGGTGGAGTTGTGGATACCGAGGAGGGCTATTGTCGTCTGCAAAGGGACTTGGATAGGTTGCAGTGCTGGGCTGAAAAGTGGCAGATGGAGTTTAACCCTGAAAAGTGTGAGGTCGTCCATTTTGGAAGGACAAACATGAATGCAAAATACTGGGTTAACGGTAGGGTTCTTGGGCATGTGGAGGAGCAGAGAGACCTTGGGGTCTATGTGCATAGATCATTGAAAGTTGCAACTCAAGTGGATAGGGCTGTGAAGAAGGCATATGGGGTGTTAGCGTTCATTAGCAGAGGGATTGAATTTAAGAGCCGTGAGGTGATGATGCAGCTGTACAGGACCTTGGTAAGGCCTCATTTGGAGTACTGTGTGCAGTTCTGGTCGCCTCATTTTAGGAAGGATGTGGAAGCCTTGGAGAGGGTGCAGAGGAGATTTACCAGGATGTTGCCTGGAATGGAGAATAAGTCTTACGAGGAAAGGCTGAACATTCTAGGCCTCTTCTCATTAGAAAGGAGAAGGATGAGGGGTGACATGATAGAGGTTTATAAGATGATCAGGGGAATAGATAGGGTAGACAGTCAGAAACTTTTTCCCCGGGTGGAGCAAAGCGTTACAAGGGGTCATAAATTTAAGGTGAAGGGTGGGAGATATAAGGGGGATGTCAGGGGAAGGTTCTTTACCCAGAGAGTGGTCGAGGCATGGAATGCCTTGCCCGGGGAAGTTGTTGAGTCAGAAACTTTAGGGACTTTCAAAAGGCTTTTGGATAGGTATATGGATAAAGGAGAATGATGGGGTATAGATTAAATTGTCCTTGACAGAGGACAAAGGATCGGCACAACATTGTGGGCCGAAGGGCCTGTTCTGTGCTGTATGTTCTATGTTCTATGTTCTATGTTCTTACCAAAGTGGATAACCTCATATTTGCCCATATTACATTCCATTTGCCATGTTCTTGCCCAGTCACTATGTCTGTCCAAATCCCCTTGAAGATGCATTGCATCTTCCTCACAATATACATTCCCACCTAGCTTTGTGTCATCTGAGAACTTGTAAATACTACATTTGGTTCCCACATCCAAATCATTGACATATATTGTTAACAGCTGGGGCCCAAGTACTGATCCTTGCGGTACCCAACCAGTCACAGCCTGCCAAAGTGAGAATGACCCGTTTCTTCCTACTCTCTGTTTTCTGCCTGTTAACCAATCTTTAATCCATGCCAGTATTTACCTCCTATCCCTTGTACTTCAATGTTGCTAACCAACCTCCTGTGGGGGACTTTATCAAAAACCTTCTGAAAATCCAAGTTTCACACGTCCACCGACTCCCCTTTATCAAATTTGTTAGTAACCATACTCAATAAAAGTCCAACAGGTTCGTCCATGATGATTTCTCATTCATAAATCCATGTTAACGATGCCCAAACAGATTATTATCCAACTGTCCATTTATCACATCTTCTAGAATAGAGTCCCAGCATTTTGCCAACAACTGGTGGCAATCGGGATCGTGGATGTATTGGTTGGTATCTTTCAATCTTCTATAGATTCTGGGAGAGATCCTGAAGACTGGAAAGTAGCAAATGTAACCTTACTATTTAAGAAGGGTGGGAGATGGAGAATGAGAACTACACACCTGTTAGTTTAACGTCGGTAATAGGAAAAATCTTAGAATCTATTGTAAAGGATGTGATAACTAGAACTTAGAACATAATGATAAAATTGGCGGAGTCAAAGGGGATTTATGAAAGGGGTATCATGTGTAACAAATCTGTTGAAGTTTTTTGAGGATATTACTTGCAGCATTACTAAAGGAGAACCAGTGGATGTGGTGTATTTGGATTTGCAGAAGACTTTTGATAAGATCCCACACAGGAGGTTAGTAAACAAAATTACAGCACATGTGATTGGGGTAATATGCTGGCATGGATTGATTGGTTAACATGCAGAAAAGAGAGAATGGGAATAAACGGGTCATTCTTAGGATGGCAGACTGTTCCGAGTGGGGATACCACAAGGATCAGTACTAGGGCCACAGCTGTTCACAATCTATATAGATGATTTGGATGTGGGGACCAAATGTAATATTTACAAATTTGCCGATGATACAAAACTAGGTGGGAAAGTTAGTTGTGAGGAGGATGCAAGGAGGCTTCAAGCGGATTTGGCTGGCGAAGAGAATGGGCAAGAATATGGCAGCTGGAATATAATATGAATAAGTATCAAGTGATCCACTACAGTAAAACAAAAACAGAAAGACAGTATATTTTTTGACTGGTGAGAAGTTGGGAAGTGTTGATTTCCAAAGGGACGTGGGTCTCCTTGTTCATGAGTCACTAAAGGCCAGTGTGCAGGTGCACCAATCAGTTTGGAAGGCAAATGGTATGTTGGCCTCCATCTCAAGGGGTTTTGAGTACAGGAGTAAAGATGTCTGGCTGCAATTGTATACACATTTGGTGAGACTGCACCCGGAGTATTGTGTACAGTCTTGGTCTCCTTGTCTCAAGAAGGATATATTTGCCATGCAGGTAGTGAAACTGAGGTTCAGCAGGCAATCCCTAGGATGGCAGGATTGTCGGATGAGAAGAGATTGAGAAAACTGGGCCAGTATTCTCCCGGTTTTCAAAAAATGAGAAGTGATCTCATACAACATTTTTACAGGGGGTGACGGGGTGGATGCAGATCGGATGTTTCCCCTGGGTGGTGAGTCTTGAACCAGGGGACATAATCTCAGAATAAGGGGTAAGCAATTTAAGACTGAGATGAAGAAGAATTTCTTCACTCAGAGGGTGGTAAATCTTTGGAATTCACCACCACAGAGGCTGTGGAAGATCAACACTGAGCATGTTCAAGACTGAAATCAATGGATTTCAGGAGACAAATGGCATCAAGGGATAGCATGGGAAAGTGACATTGTGGTAGATGATCAGACATGATCTAATTGAATGACGGAGCAGGGTCGATGGGCTGAATGGTCTACTCCTGCTCTTATGTTCCTCCAAATACGTGCTTGCCATCCAACATTAACTCAAACCCCTCCAAGTTTCTGTTGATTTCTTCTCCAATTATTGTTTGTAAAACATGACCCACCACTGATGTTAAACTAACTGGTCTGTATTTGCTAGGATTGTGCTCACAACATCATTAAAATTATGCAGATTTAAGGTAATTGGCAAAGAATCAGAGGTAAAATGAAGAGAATTTTCTTGCACAGTGTGTTGTCAAATTTAGAGCCCCCGGTTATCTGGAAACATACAGGGTAAGATAAATCAAAATAAACGAAGCGTATGACAGTCACAAACGAACACTACTTTAGAAAGCCGAGAGGAGTAAAGAATGTGCAGGGGTGAAGTAAAAAAGGTAATTAGAAAAGCAAAGAGAGGACGTCAAAAAATATTGGCAGGTAGAATCAAGGAAAACCCAAAGATGGTTTATCAGTACATTAGGAATAAAAGGATAACTAAGGAAAGGAGAGGGTATATCAGAGATGTACAAGGTAGTTTATGCGTGGATGCAGAAGATGTGGGCAGGGTCCTTACTGAGTCTCTGTCTTCACAAAGGAGAGAGATGATGCAGACATTATAGTTAAAGAGGAGGTCTGTGAAATATTAGATATGATAAGCACAATGAGAGAGGAAGTACTAGAGGGTCTGACATCCTTGAAAATGGATAAATCGCCAGGACCAGATGAATTGTATCCCAGGCTATTAAAGGAAGCCAGGGAGGAAATAGCAGATGCTCCGAGGATCATCTTCAGATTCTCACTAGATACAGGAGAGGTACCAGACCATTGGAGGTCTGTGAACGTAGTACCAATGTTTAAAAATGGTGCCAAGGATAAGCCAAATAATTATAGGCGTTTCAGTCTGAGCTCAAGGCCAGCTACCCGACCCAAACCGGACAAGACCCGACGACATATGTCGGGTTCGGGACGGATCGGATCGCTCTTCCGGATCCGGCTTTCAGACTCGGGTTGGGTCGGACACACACAGTACTACATTTGGATCGGCTGTGAGAAAAAGGGAAGTAGAGTAAGTAAGCATCAACATTTTAAAAGCCTGCCTGAGCTGGGAGTCTGGGACGTCAAGGAGGGAAACGTGCATCTGGACTCAACAGACTCTGAGTCTGCGCAGTGAGAAAGTGAGTGTTTCTATGATGTCACCGCGCTCATGCTGCAGCTTCCTTACATTCCATCCAAAAATGCTAAGTACAGGAGTGCAATATGGTCGGGTCAGGCTCGGGCCGGCTCGGACTCGGGTCCGATGTTGTTCTGTCGGGTTCGGTCGGGTTTTATTTCCAGACCCGAGCAGGCCTTTAGTCGGATATCGGTGGGCAAATTATTAGAATCAATTCTCAGAGCTACGATAAACTGTCACTTAGAAAGGCAAAGATTAATTTGGGATAGTCAGCATGGATTTGTTAATGGAAGGTCTTGCCTTAATCACATAATTAAGTTTTGTGAGGAAGTAGCAAGAAAGATTGATAAAGGTAGTGCAGTGGATGTGGTCGACATGGATTTCAGTAAAGTCCCACGTGGCAGACTGTTCAGAAAAGTAAAAGCTTATGAGATACAGGGGAATGTGTCAAGTTGGATCCAAAATTGGATCAATGTCAGGAAACAAAAGGTAATGGTCGACAGATGTTTTTTGCGAATGGAAAGCGGTCTCCACTGGCGTTCCACAGGTCTCAGTGTTGGGTCCATTGCAATTTGTGATGTATATTAATGATTTGGACTTAAATCCGGGAGGTATGATTGGAAAATTTGCTGATGACACAAAAATTGGTCATGTAGTTAATAGTGCAGAAGATAGCTGTAGACTCCAGAATTATATCAATGGTTTAAATGGTTTGGTTGAGTGGATGGAAAAGTGGCAAATGGAAGTCAATCTGGGGAACTGTGATGTAATGCATTTGGGAAGGGCAAATAAAGCGAGGGAATACACAACAGACAGGAGGATAGTGAAAGCGGTAGAAGAAGTTAGAGACCTTGGAATTTATGTCCACAGGTCCTGGAAGGTGGCAGGACAGGTAGACAGAGTGGTGAAGAAGGCATATGGAATGCTTTCCTTTACTGGCCGATATATAGAATACAAAAGTAGGGATGTAATGCTGGAATTGTATAAAACAATGGTTAGGCCACAGCTGGAGTATTGTGTATTGTTCTGGTCACCACATTACAGGAAGGACATAATTGCTTTGGAGAGAGTACAGAGAATATTTTCAAGAATGTTGCCAGTGATGGAACATTGCATCCATGATGAAAGATTGGATAGGCTAAGATTGTTTTCTTTAGAACAGAGGAGACTGAGGGGTGACTTAATTAAGGTGTACAAAATTATGAGGGGCCCAGGTAGAGTAGCCAGGAAGGACATGTTTCCCCCATTGGAGAGGTCAATTACCAGTGGGCACAGTTTCAAAGTGATTGGTAGACGGATCAGAGGGGACATGAGGGAAAACCTTTTCACCCAGAGGGTGGTGGGTGTCTGAAATTCAATGCCAGGAACGGTGATGGAGCCAGAAGCCATCAATTATTTTAAAAGGTACCTGGTCCTACACCTGAGGTGCTGTAACTGGCAAGGCCATGGACCAGCGGCTGGAAGATGGGATAAGATTGGGCGACTAGTTTTTTTCAGCCAGCAGAGACACGATGGGTTGAATAACCTTATTCTGTGCCGTAACCTTTCCACGGATATTTGGGCCTATCGTTCTATGGTTGTGATCTGGATTTGACTGCCTGAAATCATGGTAGAAGCAAATTCAATGATATCTTTCAAAAGGGAATTTAACAAAAACTTGACAAGGAACAAAAACAATAGGAGTCTGGGGAAAGAGGAGGGAGTGGAACTAATTAGATATCTCTTTCAAAGAGACAGCACTGACACAACGGACCGAATAGCCTCATTCTGTGCTGCATCAATCTCTGATTATATGAACAAGAGACACAGAGAGAGAGGGAGAAAGGGTGAAAGAGGGGAAGGAAAATAGAGACAGAGTGGAAGAGAAGTTTGTACCAGTTTTCAGGGGTAGGGATTGTGATTCGTGATCTGCCCGTGCCCGTTCCTGTTGAGGCAGGTGACACACAAGCTTCCTGCTGTCTCCTCATTTTCATGAATTCTACGTGCTGCCCAGGGTGACCCGCACTGCTGTATATCTGCAAGCTTAACAGGGACCTAACTGTGTGTGAGTCTGGCACGTGCTTCAGCCAGGATTCAGCTCTTAAAGGCAGTCTGTCCCTCTTAAAGGGAAGCTGTACTGAATCACAGAAGGCTGCTGCTGCTGACTGTGAATGCTGCAATTGGAGACGAGGTAAATGGAATACAAGGACAGAAAGAGGGCTCTGCTGTTCACAGCTGTGGTGCTGGAGGCCTTAGTCATGGAGGGTGACCGTAGGAGAGAGGCCCTGTTTCTGTGGGGTGGGGCGGAGACCCTTAAGGAACGTCTTCCGAAGGGAATGGGAGCAGGTGGCCGGGGAGGTCAATGCAAGAGGTCTGGCCCCGAGGACATGGCAGCAGTGCCAGAAGAAGTTTAATGAGCTCACACTGTTGGTCAATGTCAGTGAAGTCGTCTCCACATGGCATCTCATACACTCAACGACACCAACCTATCACACTGCTCAATGTACCCCCCCCCCCCCGCCCCCACTCCCGCATCACTTCATATCAAAGACGTATAGCAAAGCTGCTGGAATGGCTGATTGGTGTCAGATCAGATCCCTCTGCACACTACCAGCACATACTTAGTGAACAGGGACAAGAGCCGTGTCCAGCCTGGAGCACTGGAAGTGACCGGCAGCTCAGCTCATACCATTTCATGGATCCAAACGTCCATGGCATTGGGCCCAGTGACACTGCAAAGCTGAGAATACCTGCCATAGACAGAAACAGAGGGAAAGAAGCCTTCTTTTCAATGGGAATTGAAGAAAAGACTTGAAGGCAGCAATATGGGAATGGACAGGGCAATGGGACTAATTGAGGGTGAGCTTCAAACACATGAATGAAAATATTAAATTTAAGGTGCTGCTGGTCCCGGAGCTAATGCAGATCAGTGAGCACAGGGGTGATGGGTGATCAGGATTTGATGTGAATTACTTGACAGGCAGCAGGTTCTAGATGGGCTGTGCTTTATCGAGGTTTATAACTGGGAGGGTGACCAGGATATAATTGGAATAGTCAAGAGTGGATTTAACAGATTTAAAGATTGGTCAAGACAAATGTAGGTCCCATACCGTCAGAAACAGGGGAATTAATTAGGGGAACAAAGAAATGGCTGACCAACTAAATGCATACTTTGGTTCTGTCTTCACAAATAAGTACACAAATATCATACCAGAAATGTTGGGGAACACGGGGTTTAGTGAGAGAGAGTAACTTAAGGAAATCTGTATTAGTAGAGAAATGGTGTTGGGGAAATTGATGGTATTGAAGGACGATAAATTCCCAGGGCCTGATAATCTACATCTCAGAGTACTGAAGGAAGCGGTCCCAGAAATAATGGATGCATTGGTGGTCATCTTCCAAGATTCTATAGATTCTGGAACATTTCCTACAGATTGGAATGTAGCTAATGCAACCCCAGGGAGGTTGAGAGAAAGCAGGGAATTATAGACCAGTCAGCCTGACGTCGGTAGTGGGGAAAGTTCTAGAGTCCATTAATATCTCCAAATTTGCAGAAGACACAAAACTGAGTGGGATGGTAAGTTGTGAGGAGGATGAAGAGAGGCTTCAGGACGATTTGGACAATTTGAGTGAGTGGGCTAATGCATGGCAGATGCAGTACAATGTGGATAAATGTGAGGTTATCCACTTTGGTAGCAAAAACAGGAAGGCAGATTATTATCTGAATGGCTATAAACTGAGAGAGGGGAATATGCAAGGAGAGCTGGGTGTACTTGTACACCAGTCACTGAAGGTAAGCATGCAGATGCAAAGGACAGTAAAGAAGGCAAATGGTATGTTGGCCTTCACAGCGAGAGGAATCGAGTACAGGTGCAGGGATGCAATTATACAGGGCTTTGGTGAGGCCACACGTGGAATATTGTGTGCTGCTTTGGTCTCCTTATCTAAGGAAGGATGTTCTTGCTGTAGGCTTACCAGATTGATTCCCTGGATGGCGGGACTGATGTATGAGGAGAGATTGAGTCGGTTTGGATTATGTTCGCTGGAGTTCAGAAGAATGATGGGGGGATCTCATAGGAACCTATAAAATTCTAACTGGACTTGACAAAACAGATACAGGAAGGATGTCCCCGATGGTGGGGGAGTCCAGAACCAGGGGTCATAGTCTGAGGATATGAAGTAAACCTTTCAGGACTGAGATGCGAAATTCCTACACCCAGAGAGTGATGAGCCTGTGGAATTCGCTACCACAGGAAGCAGTTGAGGCCAAAACATTGCATGTTTTCAAGAAGCAGTTAGATATAGCTCTTCGGATGATAGGGATCAAAGGATATGGGGGAAAGCGGGAACAAGTCATTGAGTTGGATGATCAGCCATGATCATAATGAATGGCTGGGCAGGCTCGAAGGGCCGAATGGCTTATTCCTGCTCCTATTTTCTATGTGTGTTTCTATGTGTTTCTATCTGTGTTAACAAGGGCACAGATGAGGATTTATGTATCAGATGAGCTGAGGCAGACGGGTGATATTACAGAGCTGGTAGTCGGCAGGGTTGGTTCTGGAGGGATTAAGGGGTCAGAACTCAGCTCAGGGTTACCTAGAACGCAGAGGATGCAAACTGTCTGTTTGAACCTCAGATATTAGCCAGTTAGGGGTACGTGTTCATGGATATGGACAGAATTTCCTATGGAGACTGATGGCATGAGCTCCACTCTTCCCAAAATTTAAATTGAAAGAACATTATTTCAGTGAAACAGAGTTAACAGATCACTTAGCGGGAAATAGGGACTTAGCAGGGGCAGCAACAGCAGAAAAGATGGTAGAGTAACTTACATGAACTCTAATACAAGTAGCAATGGTTTATAGATCTCATAGCCGGAGATAGAGTTTTGCCAGGGATAACAAATGCAGCAAGGAGGGCAGAGTAAATGACAAGAACATTAATGTTGCTAAACTTAGTTTATAACATTCATCGCTAGATGGAGAGACTTACCAGGGACACCGATAATAGCAAGGATGGGATAGTAAAAGTGTTGCATAATCTTCAATGCGAGAAAGATCCGATAGTCTAATGAGAACCGACCATAATTTGCAGAAAGAGAGTCAAACTCCCAGATGAAACTCCTTCCCATTGTTGTAACATTCCAGTCTATTGTTCTGAGATTCTGACCCATTGTTGTAACATTCCAGTCCATTGTTCTGAGATTCTGAACCATTGTTGTAACATTCCAGTCCATTGTTCTCAGATTCTGATCCATTGTTGCAACATTTCAATCTATTGTTCTCAGATTCTGATCTATCATCTCCCTCTCTCTGGAGCTATTGATCCCTGTTAGTGCCGGGGCTGATGCTCCCGCTAACACTATGGAATAACACATTGAAAGCAGTCCCTTATTAGTAGAAGGGGGAAACCCTCCAGTGACACAATTAGAGTCCATGGAGACTGACATTAATTACAGTCACTAAACAAACAGTTTCAGTTAACCCCTTTCAATCCAACACCTTTTGTACCAGAATAAAGTAGAACATTTACCCAGTAGGGATGGGATGTATAAGGATTGCTGAAGGAAGGAATGGTGGAACTGGGAGAGGCACATGACATAATCTTTCACTTCTCCTTGGATATGGGAGTGGTGACAGAGGACTGGAGGATTGTAAATGTTACACCCTGATTACAAATGGAGAGATGGAGTAGACCCTGTAGTGTCCAGTCCATCTGACGTCAGTGGTGGGGAAATTTCACATCCCAGAACAGAAATATTCGTTGGTTGGTAAAACATAGCATAATAAATTTCAAGCAGCACGGATATGCTAATGACAAATCATGTCTGGAAAACTTCAACAAGAACTTATCCCAAGGTACTTCACAGCAGCATTATGAAACAAAGTATAACACTGAACCACAAATGTAGATATTAGGTTAGGAGACCAAAAGCTTGGTCAAAGAGGTAAGATTTAAAGGAGTGTCTGAAAGGATAAAAGTGAGGGGGAGAGGTAGAGCTGTGTAGGGAGGATATTCCCGAGCTCGGGACCGAGACAACTGAAGGTGCGGCCAGCGATGGTGGAGTAATTCAAATCAGGAATGCACAAGAGGCCAGAATTAGAGGAGCAGAGATATATCAGAGGGTTGTCGGGCAGGAGGAGATTACAGAGATAGTGAGGGATGAGGCAATGGAGGGATTTGAAAACGTGTTGAGAATTTTAAAATAAAGACATTGTTTGACAGTGAGCTGATGTAGGTCAGTGATCGGGGAATGAGACTTGTTGTGAGTTAAGACACAGGCAGCAGAGTTTTAGATGACCTCGAGTTTACAGATAGTAGAATGTGGGAGAATGAGTTGGAATAGTCTAGTCTACAGGTAATGAAAGCATGAATGAGAGCTTCAGCAGCAGATGAGATGTGACAGGGGTGAAGTTAGGCAATGTTATTGAGGTGGAAATAGGTGGCCATAGTGATGGCACGAATATAAGGTTGGAAGCTCATTTTGTGGTCGAATGCCACAGAATCACAGAATTGTTACAGCACAGAAGGTGGCCATTCTGTCCATCGTGTCTGCACTGGCTCTCCAAAAGAGCAATTCATCTAGTGTCACTCCCCTGCCTTCTCCCTGTAACTCTGTACAATCTTCCTTTTCAGATAACTATCCAATTTCCTCCTGAATGCCTCGATTGAATCTGCCTACACCACATTCTCAGGCAGTGCATTCCAGACCTTAACACTCGCTGTATGAAAATGTTTTCCTCATGTCACTTCTGCTGCTTTTACCAATTACTTTAATTCTTTGTCCTCTCGTTTTCGATCCTTTCAGGTGTGGGAACAGTTTTTCCCTATCAACTGTGTCCAGACACCTCATAATTTTGCAGACGTTTTTCAAATTTCCTCTCAGCCTTCTCTTCTCCAAGGAAAATGTTCCAACTTCTCCAGTCTATCTTCTTAACTGGTATTCTTCATCCCTGGAACCATTCTTGTGAATGTTTTTTCACACTCTCCAATGTCTTCACGTTATCTAATGTGCCCAGAACTACACGCAACGCTGCAGCCGAGGCCGAACTAGTGTCTTATACAAGTTCAAAACAACCCCCTTGCTCTTGTATTCCATGCTACAGGATACTGTAGGCTTTATGAAAAACTCTCTGATCCTGTCATGCCACCTTCAATGACCGATGCACATATACACCCAGGTCCCTCTGCTCCTGAACCCCTTTTAGAATTGTAACCTTTATTCTATATTTTCCCTCCATGTCCTTCCTACGAAATGAATCACTTCACATTTCTCCACATTGAACTTCACCTGTCTGCCCATTCCACCAATTTGTCTATGTCCTTTTTAAGTTTTATAGTATCCTCCTAACAGTTCACAATGTTTCCAAGTTTTGTATCATCTACAAACTTTGAAATTGTGCCCTGTACACCAAGGTCCAGGTCATTAATATATGTCAGGAAGAAAAAGGGTCCTCACACTGATCCCCGGGGACCTAAACCACATATCTTAAATAAAAAAACTTAACGTGCTGGAAATACGCAACAGGTCTGGCACCATCTGAGTTGAGAGAGAGAAACAGAGTTAATGTTTCAGATCTGTGATCTTTCATCAGAACTGGAAAAGGTTAGAAATATCAAGTTTGAAGCAGATAAAGCAGGGATGGGGCAAAATGGAGCAAAAGGGGTGTTGATAGAACAGAGGGTCAGAGAGATTAACTGACCAGGAGGTCATGGGGCAAAGGCAAAGAAAGTGTGCTCATGGTGTGGTGAAAGACAAAGCATGAGTGCAGAGCAGGTGTAAATGACAGAATAATGAACAGCCCGAGCTAAAAGCACCAACATAAAAATCCCAGTTTTAGTCTGGCACATGGTAAAAAAAAAACTGATGAAACAAAATAATAATAAAAATGGACCAGTCATTCTCTGAAATTATTGAACTCAATGTTTACTCCAGAAGTCTGTAGAATGGACAATGAGGTGCTGTTCCTCGAGCTGACATTGATGTTCACTGGGACACCACAGCAGGTCAAACGCAGATTGGGTGACTGCTTTGTGGAACACCTCCGCTCAGTCCAAAAGCATGACCCCGAGCTTCCGCTCGCTTGTCATTTCAACACACTCCATCCCCCACCCCGCTCTCATGACGACATTTCTGTTCTTGTGTTTACACCCTCCACTCCCGCTTCACTAGCTTAAAACCTATTACATTTCTAACCTAAGCCAGTTCTGATGGACGCTCACAAGCCTGCAACATTAACTCTGTTTCTCTCTCCACAGACACTGCTGAGTATTTCCAGCACTTTCTGATTCTATTTCAGATTTCCAGCATCTGCAGTATTTTGTTTTGATTCCACTACAAACTTTTCTCCAGCCCAAAAAGCATCCATTAATCACTAATCTCTGTTTCCTGTCACTCAACCAGTTTAGTTTCATGTTGCTACTGTCCTTTTCATTTGATGAGCTGTACCTTTGCTCACAAGTCTGTTGTGTGACACTTTATCAAATGCTTTTTGGAATTCCATTTACACCACATCACAGCATTGCCCTCATCAGGCTTCCTTTTTACCTCTTCAAAAAACGCCAGTAAGTTTGTTAAACACCATTTTCCCTTAACAAATCCATGCTGATTTTCCTTAATTAACCCACATTTGTCCATGTGCCTATTAATGTTGTCCCGAATATGACACCAAGGTTGTAAACAGACTGTCTGAATCTCAGACGGTTAGCAGGGAGAGGGATGGAATCAACAGCAAGGGAACAGAGTTGGAGTAGGCAGTGAAAACAATGGCTTCAATCTTCCCAATATTTAATTGGAGGATATTTCTGCTCATCCTGTCCTGGATATCAGATAAGCAGTTTGATAATTTAACAACAGTGGAGGAGAGGAGAGAGGTGGTGGCGAGTTAAACTTGATGGAGTTCTTTGATGAAACAATGGAGAGGGTTGAGGAGGGTGGTGTGATTTAAGTTATATTTATAGACTTTCAAAATGTGTTTGATCAAGTGTCATTCAATAGACAGATTAGGAAAACTGAACTTTATGCAGTTCTTTGATAAAACAATGGAGACGGTTGCTGAGGGAAGGAATGGTGGAAATAGCAGAGGCACTGGTCAGAATCTTTCAATCCTCCTTGGATATGGGAGTCACGACAGAGGACTGGAGGGCTGTAAATGTTACTCCCTGTTGCAAAAAGAGATTAGATAAATCCTGTAACTACTGACCAGTCAGTCTAAGGTCGGTGGTTGGAAATTACATGAGGCCAGAACCCAGCTCAAAAATATATCTTTCTTGTGAAAATATGGGATTATAAATGACAAACAGCACGGATAGGTTAATGGAAAATCATGTCTGATAATCTTAATCAAGTTCGTTGATGACATAACTGTGACTGTTGATGAGGACAACATGTTTTGTGTTATGTGTACAGACTTTCAAAAGGCCGGTGATCAAATGCCATTTCATAGACTTGTTATGAAAAATGGAAGACATGGATTAATGTGACAGTGACAGTGTGGATATGATACTGACTCAGGGACAGAAAGCAGAGAGAAGTGGTGAACAGACATTGTTCAGACTGGTGGAGGGGGAGTATGCAGTGCTGTTTTGCAGGTTTTGGTATTAGAACCAGTGCTGTTCCTGGCATATAGATAGATATATAAATGACACAACCGTATACGTAAAAAAAAACATAATTTCAACTCTTGCAGATGACATGAAACGCATAACTAAAGGTGGGAAAATGCAGACCAGAGAATTATCCAACTTCACAGACGTTGTTCTTTAAAATTTATTCATTCTGGACACTAATCCATCACAAATTTATTTCTCACTCTAATTTATCTGTGTGTGATTCTCGAGTGAGTGTGTGCATGAATGTGTAGCGTATATTTTTATTATTTTATTTAGATACAGCTTAGATTGTTAAGTATAATAAACTCACCTCTTGTTTAAGCTCAGGAAAACCTCTCCTATTGGCTCTTTCACGATCACATCAAAGATAAAAGGTAAAATACACACTGAGATGGTCAGCAGGTCCACTGCTAAAAAGGAATAAACTCTGTTGTGGTGAAATAAGATATAAGACAAGACGGAGCCTGGGACCCCTCCTCACCTGGCTGTCACAGAAATCTGGAGGTTCTAGTGATCGTAAACCAACAACAAATGAGAAATTGGAAGTAGGGAAAACAATTGATCCTGAGAAAAACTTAAAATGTCAAGAAGGTTTTATTGTGGCTTTCACTGCTGGAACACTGAAATGCCCACGTTCGAAGCCAGAGCATACGAACATATGAACATATGAATTAGGAGCAGGTGTAGGCCACTCGGCCCCTCAAGGCTGCTCTGCCATTCAGTAAGATCATGACCAATCTGACTGAAACCTCAACTCCACATTACCACCTACCCTCGATAATCTTTCACCCCCTTGCTTGTCAAGAATCTATCTATCTCTGCCTTACACGTAATTAAAGACTCTCTTCCACTGCCTTTTGAGGAAGAGAATTCCCAAGGCTCATGACCCTCAGAGAAAAAAAAATCTCCTCATCGCTGTTTTAAATGGGCGAGCCCTCATTTTTAAATAGTGACCCCTAATTCTAGATACACCAAGATACAGACATCTTTCCAAATGCAACCTGTCAAGACCGCTCATGATCTTAGATGTTCAAATCAAGTCGCCACTTACCCTTCTAAATTCCAGTGGATAGAAGCCGAGCCTGTCCAATATTCCCTCATAAGACAGCTCACCCATTCCAGGTATTAGTCTGGTAAACCTTTTCTGAATTGCTTCCAATGCATTTACGTCCTTCCTTAAATAAGGAGACCAGTAATGTACACAGTACTCCAGATGTGGTCTCACCAATGCCCTCTATAGCTGAAGCATAGCATCCCTACTTTTGTATTCAATTACCCTTGCGATAAACGATGACATTCTATTAGCTTTCCTAATTATTTTCTGAACATGCATACTAACCTTTTGTGATTCATGCACACGGACACCCAGATCCCTCTGCATCTCAGAGCTCTGCAATCTCTCACCATTAGATAATATGCTTCTTTTTTTATAATTCCTTCCAAAATGGACAATTTCCCATTTTCCCATATTATACTCCATTTCCCAGGTCTTCACGCACACACTTAACCTATCTATATTCATTTCCAGCCTCCTTATGTCCCCTTGCCATGTTACGTTCTTACTCATATTTGTGTCATCAGCAAATTTAGCAACCATGCCTTCGGTCTCTTCATCCAAGTCATTTATATAAATTGTAAAAAGTTGAGGTCCCAGTACTGATCCCTGTGGCACACCACTCGTTACATCTTGCCAACCAGAAAATGACCCGTTTATGCCTACTGCCTGTTTTCTGTTAGCTAACCAATCTTCTATCCATGCCAACATGTTACCCCCTTCAACATGAGCTTTTATTTTCACAAAACCTTTGATGTGGCACCTTATCAATTGCCTCCTGGAAATCTATGTACAGTACATCCACCGGTTCCCCTTTCTCCACAGCACATGGTACCTCTTCAAAGAACTCCAACAAATTGATTAAACATGATTTCCTTTTCATAAAACCATTTTGATTCTGCCTGATTACGTTGAATTTTTCTAAGTGCCGGCTACACTGTCTTTAACAATAGCTTCTAACATTTTACCTCAGACAGATGTGAGGCTAACATGCCTGTAGTTTCCTGTTTTCTGTTTCCCTCCCTTTCTGACTAAAGGAGTTACATTCCCAATAAAGGAGTTGCATACAGAGTTAAGTAACTTGGTACAGGTTAAAACCCCTGTCTCTTGAAAAGTTGAGTAATGTAGCTGGACAGTTAGGGATTACTATCCGTCCAAAAGGTAGGAAATCCGAAATCCTAAGACTTTTGGCCAATCATATTTCACTTGAAGCTGAAGACTCAAACAGGGTTAGATTCACTAACAGATAGAGTAATGTTAGCTAAGGTAGAACTAGAACAGAATAGACTAGAATTAGAATTCCAGTGAGAGCGAGAAGGAGCAGAGTGAGTGTCAAGAAAGGGAAAAATTAAGAGTGTTCCAGAATGAGAATGAGGAAAGGGAGTTAAGGCGGCTCAAACAACTAGAGGAAGACCCATACACCCAGTGAAGGCACAGCTAGTGTGGGAGCTGGCCCTAGCTCAGGACCATGTGCTGAGCTCTTAAAGTTCTCCCAGTTCATGACAAAGTTAAATGAGGAGGATGTGGCAGAATTTTTCGTCAATTGTGAAAAGCTTGCAAAGCAACCGAAATGGCCGTCAGAGTGCTGGACACTGTTTTTACAAAACAAAGTAACAGGAAAATCCCATGAGATTTATTCACTGTTGCCAGATGAAAGTTAATCAGATTATGAGATGACTAAAATTGCTATCCTGGGTGTACATGAAATAGTACTGGAAGTGTACCGTCAAACATTCCAAACCCTCAGAAAGCAGCCTGACTAAACTGACCTCGAGTTTGAAAGTGTTAAGCAGCTTCCGAACATAGGGACATTGGAGCAGGAGTAGGCCATTCAGCCCATCGAGGCTGCTCCACCATTCAATATGACCATGGCTGATCATCCACTTCAATGCCTTTTCCACAAATAATCTCCATATCCCATTTTTGTCATCTGCAGTTAGAAATCTGTCAATCTATACTTTAAATATACACAACGACTGAGATTCCACATCCGCCTGCGATGCAGAATTCCAAAGATTCAGAAACCTCTGAGTCAAAGTTTACTTCTCGTTTCTGTCCTAAATGGCTTCCCCCTTATTTCGAAATTCGAAATCGCCTCCCCGCGAGTGGCTCTCTAGCAGAGCAAGACTACACCTTCTTCTGGCAGGGCAGGGATCCTGAAGAACCAAGACAGCATGGAGTGGGCTTCGCCATCAGAAACTCCTTGCTCAGCATGATAGAGCCTCCCTCAAATGGCTCGGAACGCATCCTGTCCATCCGACTGCTCACCACCTCTGGTCCAGTACACCTACTCAGCATCTATGCTCCAACACTCTGTTCCGCACCTGAAGCTAAAGACCAGTTCTATGAACAACTCCATAAAATCATTAGCAGCATCCCCAATACCGAACACCTATTCCTGCTGGGGGACTTTAATGCCAGGGTTGGGGCCGACCATGACTCATGGCCCTCCTGCCTTGGGCGCTATGGCGTTGGAAGGATGAATGAGAACGGGCAGAGACTGCTTGAGTTGTGTACCTATCATAACCTCTGCATCACCAACTCGTTCTTTCACACTAGACCCTGTCACCAGGTTTCATGGAGGCACCCAAGATCACGTCGTTGGCACCAGCTAGACCTCATTGTCACAAGGCGAGCCGCCTTAAACAGTGTTCAAATCACACGCAGCTTCCACAGTGCGGACTGCGACACCGACCACTCCCTGGTGTGCAGCAAGGTTAGACTCAGACCAAAGAAGTTGCATCATTCCAAGCAGAAGGGCCACCCGCGCATCAACACGAGCAGAATTTCTCACCCACAGCTGTTACAAAAATTTCTAAATTCACTTGTAACAGCCCTTCAAAACACTCCCACAGGAGATGCTGAGACCAAGTGGGCCCACATCAGAGACGCCATCTATGAGTCAGCTTTGACCACCTACGGCAAAAGTGCAAAGAGAAATGCAGACTGGTTTCAATCTCATAATGAAGAGCTGGAACCTGTCATAGCCGCTAAGCGCATTGCACTTTTGAACTACAAGAAAGCCCCCAGCGATTTAACATCCGCAGCACTGAAAGCAGCCAGAAGTACTGCACAAAGAACAGCTAGGCGTTGCGCAAACGACTACTGGCAACACCTATGCAGTCATATTCAGCTGGCCTCAGACACCGGAAACATCAGAGGAATGTATGATGGCATGAAGAGAGCTCTTGGGCCAACCATCAAGAAGATCACACCCTCAAATCTAAATCGGGGGACATAATCACTGACCAACGCAAACAGATGGACCGCTGGGTTGAGCACTACCTAGAACTGTACTCCAGGGAGAATGCTGTCACTGAGACTGCCCTCAATGCAGCCCAGCCTCTACCAGTCATGGATGAGCTGGACATACAGCCAACCAAATCGGAACTCAGTGATGCCATTGATTCCCTAGCCAGTAGAAAAGCCCCTGGGAAGGACAGCATTACCCCTGAAATAATCAAGAGTGCCAAGCCTGCTATACTCTCAGCACTACATGAACTGCTATGCCTGTGCTGGGACGAGGGAGCAGTACCCCAGGACATGCGCGATGCCAACATCATCACCCTCTATAAAAACAAAGGTGACCGCGGTGACTGCAACAACTACCGTGGAATCTCCCTGCTCAGCATAGTGGGGAAAGTCTTTGCTCGAGTCGCTCTGAACAGGCTCCAGAAGCTGGCCGAGCGCGTCTACCCTGAGGCACAGTGTGGCTTTCGTGCAGAGAGATCGACTATTGACATGCTGTTCTCCCTTCGTCAGATACAGGAGAAATGCCGTGAACAACAGATGCCCCTCTACATTGCTTTCATTGATCTCACCAAAGCCTTTAACCTCGTCAGCAGACGTGGTCTCTTCAGACTACTAGAAAAGATCGGATGTCCACCAAAGCTACTAAGTATCATCACCTCATTCCATGACAATATGAAAGGCACAATTCAACATGGTGGCTCCTCATCAGAGCCCTTTCCTATCCTGAGTGGTGTGAAACAGGGCTGTGTTCTCGCACCCACACTTTTTGGGATTTTCTTCTCCCTGCTGCTTTCACATGCGTTCAAATCCTCTGAAGAAGGAATTTTCCTCCACACAAGATCAGGGGGCAGGTTGTTCAACCTTGCCCGTCTAAGAGCGAAGTCCAAAGTACGGAAAGTCCTCATCAGAGAACTCCTCTTTGCTGACGTTGCTGCTTTAACATCTCACACTGAAGAATGCCTGCAGAGTCTCATCGACAGGTTTGCGTCTGCCTGCAATGAATTTGGCCTAACCATCAGCCTCAAGAAAACGATATATAGATTGTAAACATCTGTGGCCCAAGCACTGATCCTTGTGGTATCCCACTAGTAACAGCCTGTCTTCCTGAGAATGATCCATTTATTCCTACTCTCTGCTTTCTGCCTGTTAACCAATTCGCAATCCATTGCAGTGTATTACCCCCAATCCCATGGTTTTTTAATTTTGTTTACTGACCTCCTGTGTGGCACGTCATCAAAAGCCTTCCATAAATCCAAATACACCACATCCACTTGTTCTCCTTTATCTTCTTCTTTTGGGCCTCCGTATCTCGAGGGACAATGGATACGCGCCTGGAGGTGGTCAGTGGTTTGTGAAGCAGCGCCTGGAGTGGCTATAAAGGCCAATTCTGGAGTGACAGGCTCTTCCACAGGTGCTGCAGAGAAATTTGTTTGTTGGGGCTGTTGCACAGTTGGCTCTCCCCTTGCGCCTCTGTCTTTTTTCCTGCCAACTACTAAGTCTCTTCGACTCGCCACAATTTAGCCCTGTCTTTATGGCTGCCCGCCAGCTCTGGCGAATGCTGGCAACTGACTCCCACGACTTGTGATCAATGTCACACGATTTCATGTCGCGTTTGCAGACGTCTTTATAACGGAGACATGGACGGCCGGTGGGTCTGATACCAGTGGCGAGCTCGCTGTACAATGTGTCTTTGGGGATCCTGCCATATTCCATGCGGCTCACATGGCCAAGCCATCTCAAGCGCCGCTGACTCAGTAGTGTGTATAAGCTGGGGATGTTGGCCGCTTCAAGGACTTCTGTGTTGGAGATATAGTCCTGCCACCTGATGCCAAGTATTCTCCGAAGGCAGCGAAGATGGAATGAATTGAGACGTCGCTCTTGGCTGGCATACGTTGTCCAGGCCTCGCTGCCATAGAGCAAGGTACTGAGGACACAGGCCTGATACACTCGGACTTTTGTGTTCCGTGTCAGTGCGCCATTTTCCCACACTCTCTTGGCCAGTCTGAACATAGCAGTGGAAGCCTTACCCACGCGCTTGTTGATTTCTGCATCTAGAGACAGGTTACTGGTGATAGTTGAGCCTAGGTAGGTGAACTCTTGAACCACTTCCAGAGCGTGGTCGCCAATATTGATGGATGGAGCATTTCTGACATCCTGCCCCATGATGTTCGTTTTCTTGAGGCTGATGGTTAGGCCAAATTCATTGCAGGCAGACGCAAACCTGTCGATGAGACTCTGCAGGCATTCTTCAGTGTGAGATGTTGAAGCAGCATCGTCAGCAAAGAGGAGTTCTCTGATGAGGACTTTCCGTACTTTGGACTTCGCTCTTAGACGGGCAAGGTTGAACAACCTGCCCCCTGATCTTGTGTGGAGGAAAATTCCTTCTTCAGAGGATTTGAACGCATGTGAAAGCAGCAGGGAGAAGAAAATCCCAAAAAGTGTGGGTGCGAGAACACAGCCCTGTTTCACACCACTCAGGATAGGAAAGGGCTCTGATGAGGAGCCACCATGTTGAATTGTGCCTTTCATATTGTCATGGAATGAGGTGATGATACTTAGTAGCTTTGGTGGACATCCGATCTTTTCTAGTAGTCTGAAGAGACCACGTCTGCTGACGAGGTCAAAGGCTTTGGTGAGATCAATGAAAGCAATGTAGAGGGGCATCTGTTGTTCACGGCATTTCTCCTGTATCTGACGAAGGGAGAACAGCATGTCAATAGTCGATCTCTCTGCACGAAAGCCACACTGTGCCTCAGGGTAGACGCGCTCGGCCAGCTTCTGGAGCCTGTTCAGAGCGACTCGAGCAAAGACTTTCCTTTATCCTTTATCTATGCGTCAAGAAAGATCCTCAAAAAACTCCATGTTTATCAAATATGATTTGCCTTTACAAATCCATGCTGACTCTGTCCAACCACATTATTATTTTCCAGGTGTCCAGTTACCTCATCCTCTATAACAGATTCCCTGAGATCAATCGAACAGGTCTGTAGTTCTACATTTTCACCCTCACTCCCTTCGTACATAGTGGGGTTACATATTCTACTTTCCAGGAACCCTTCCAGAATCTATAGAATTTTGAAAGAAAGCAACTAAGGCAGCCACTATCTCTATCGCCACCTCCTTCAATATTTCTGAGCTACAACAACATTTGGGGCATTACAGTGTTTAGCACCGCAGCCTCGCAGCTCCAGCGACCCGAGTTCAATTCTGGGTACTGCCTGTGTGGAGTTTGCAAGTTCTCCCTGTGACTGCGTGCGTTTCTTCCGGGTGCTTTGATTTCCTCCCACATGCCAAGGGTATTCAGATTGATAGGTAAATTGGCCATTGAAAAAGTTGCTCCTAGTGTAAGTAGGTGGTGGGAAAATTGAGGGAAGGTGGCGATGTGGGGAGCGGGGCGGGGGTAATGAGATTAATGTAAGACCAGTACAAAATGGTGCTTGATGGTCGGCGTGGACTCGTTGGGCTGAAGGCTTGTTTCGGTGCTGTATCTTTCTACCACTCTATCTGTCAAGGTGTATGGAGATCGTGGGGGAAAGTGATGTAGATTTGGATGATCAGCCATAATTCGTTTGAATGGTTTAGTAAGCTCGACGGGCCGAATGGCCCATCCCTGCCCTTATTTCCTTTTTCGAATGCAGCCATGTCTCTGTAATGGCTATTAGATCGTACTTATACATTTATTTCTATTTGCCCGCTCAGTTCATCTGTTTTGTTCTGAATGCTTCGTGCATTCAGATACAGAGCGCTTAGTTATATATTTTTTTTAATTATTTTTGTTACCTCTAGCCTTATCTGTTGATTTCATCTTACATTCATATGCTCTATCCCTTTCTGTAACAGTCTGTTTATTATTTCCCATATTAATAATGTTCTCTCTTGCCTTGTCTCTAATCCTTGATTCACCATATCTTCCTACATTTAATCCCTTGACAGCACTATTTAGTTTGAAACCCTCTCTATTTGCCTGGTTGTGCTGCTCGCTAGAACACTGACACCAGCACAGTTCATGTGTAGACAATCACAATGGTGCAGCCATCACTTTCCCCAGTACTGGTGCCATTGCCCCACGATCCGGAACCACTTCTACGACACCAGTCTTTGAGCCAGACATTGATTTCTCTCATCTTATTTGCCCTATGCC
This sequence comes from Heterodontus francisci, assembly GCF_036365525.1. Classification (NCBI taxonomy): domain Eukaryota; kingdom Metazoa; phylum Chordata; class Chondrichthyes; order Heterodontiformes; family Heterodontidae; genus Heterodontus; species Heterodontus francisci. The sequence continues at coordinate 1,211,605 of NW_027140336.1, forward strand.
AATTTGCACGTGGCACAGGTAATAATCCAGAGATTGTTACCTTTGAGGTTCTGCTTCTTAATTTGGTGCCTAGATCATCGTACTGACTTGTCCTGGCTATGTCGTTGGTGCCTTCGTTGACCACGGTGACTGAGCCTCCCTTTCACATTGTACATTCCTCTCCAGCCCTGAACAGATGCTACCTAACCTGCTGTGTATTTCCAGAATTGTCTGTTTTAATTTCCACTTTCCAGCATCTGCGGTATTTTGCTGTTCTTTAACAAGGATTGCTGTGGTCTGTGTATGACGACCACAGCAAATTTTCTGGAGTTGCGACCATATAATGGTTAATACTTTGGGATGTGGTCACAGAAATGCCATTTCGAATCTGAAACAAGGCACGCATTGTTTTCTGTTTAATTCCCTCTGCCATTCTGCTAATGGAACAGAACAGGGAACCAATCTTTACCACATGAAAATATATTTGATCTTGACAGTGAAATTCTACTGTTCTCCTTTTACATCCTCACAATTGCACATGCTGTGCTTCATGTGCGAACATTCAAACCCACCTCTTCTCTCAGCTTATTCTTTGGTCCAGTATTAATACTGACTGTTTCTATTTCTTTGACACTTTACTGCAGCCTATCCAACTCTTTACATTAATTTTCATAATGTTACAACATTAACATTGTTCTGTTTTGACCGCTGTTGCTGGGTGACATGTTCCATTCTCATCGATTTATATTTGCACCTTGAACTCAGTCCATACATTTAACTCTGAGCGACTACACAAAAGGCAAGCTCTACAAAAGCTGTGCTGGCCTTCGGAAGGACAGTGGGCGCATTGTTCACAAAATGTCCTTGGAGAAACTTCTGATGCAGGAGTTCCTGACAGAAAATCTCGTGTTGTTTTTTTACTGGGTAGCAGGCAGTTGACACTTTTTATGGAACCGTTGTAGATGAGGTGCAGTGCTACATAGCTGCCAATGAGAGTTCAAATGTGTCATTTTGCAGTCCGGAGCACTTCCTTGATGGTTTCTCCATGCTTTCTAAAATTTATGATTGCCTCCCAGAAGAGCTGCGATTGTAAGATGTGATCTACATGAAGTATTGATCAAAGTATAAAGTGAGAAACCGGTAAAGTGACTATGTGCTGACTAAAATGAGTCTTTCTTGAGAATCTTTTTTAATCACTGGATGAATACACTCTGGATTTCTCTGTTCCATTCGGGGCATCACACTTAAGGATGCAGAGAGATTTTAGACAATGGGACCAGTTCTGCATTACTTCAAGTATGTTGGCAAAAAAAACGTTGATAACAATGTTCGCCTTTACGCAGAGAACATCAAGAGGAGATCTGCGAGTGATGTTCAAGGTCAGGAATCGTTTTTATAGGGGAATCCCTTTCATAGCAAAAGGGAGGGTAATCAAAGAACACAGAGTTAAGACGATTGGCAGAGGAATCGGGAGCTACATGGAGAAACTATGTATAAACAGTGAATTATTATGCTCTTGAATGCACTGTCCGAAAGCCTGGTGGTTTTAGATTCCGTAAAATACTCAAAAGGTAATTATATAAATACTTCAAAAGAAACAAAATACAATGCCAAGGGGAAAGAACAGAGAATGGGGATTAATTGAGTATCTCTTCCAAAGAGACAGCACAGGCTTTATGCACTCGGTAAGTGATGTACTCAACACGTTTCTCAGCGCCTCTCATTGTTTTTGTCCAGCATTGCTTGTTAATAACTCATCCGAGCTTAACGTGTTCAGTTTGCATCTCATTCTGGCCATGTCTGCCTTACTTCAGAACACCATATGTCTTGCTACAGGAATGTCATGTGCAAACCTTAATAATTCCCGGTGTTATTTATTTGGTACCATTACGTATCGCGTAATCATCCAGTCTTCATCCGCCGGTCTATGAGTCAATCTCCATTTCCATAGCAGTCTTCAACATAATAGCCTTCTGGAACGCATTTTGTCTCAGCTTCTTTCAGAGCTGACTGTGCTATTTTATATAACCCTAGATCAGCTGGTTGTTCTGTGATGACAGAAGATTTATTAAATATCTTATTTGGATTATTGTAATCCCCAAGCAAGGTACAGAAACTCGACTATTTGTCTCTGGTGCCAATTTTACCACCAAACATTGAAATTGTTTAGCCCTTGTCCAGGTTACTACACGTGCAGGAAATATTCCTGGAACTTGTTCCTGCAATTGTTCTGTTTCTTTAATGTTGCTTGGTTTCTCTGTGACTACAGGAGAAACTAATACATTTGCTCTGACTAAAGTATTCCCTAGGATTGGGTCAGATCCCTCTACTGGCTAACTATGGACATTTCCTACAGTTACCATCACAGACATTAGGTCATACCTTCGATGCACTCGATACAAAGGTACGGGTATAGACTCTCCCACAATACCATTAACTAAAACCTTTGCATTCAGTGCGTTCTCTGCTGGAAATGTTATACCTTGCCCTAGCAAAACTGTTTGGGTTGCTCCTGTATCCCTAAGTCTAACAACATTCCAAGTGTGGCTGAACTAAGGTCCTGTGCAGCAGCAGCATGACTTGCCAATTTTTATACTTTCTGCCACGTCCGATGAAGGCAAGCATGCCGTATGCCTTCATGACCACCTTATCCACCTGCGTGCCATTTTCACACGGAGGTCCTGCAAACTCTGCGCAGGCAGTACCCAGAATTGAACGCGAATCGTTGGATCTGTGAGGCTGCGGTGCTCACCTCTGCGCCACTGTGGTGCACAAAGGCTGCGTTGGGTAGGAGGGCCGTTGTGCTTGGGAAGTTTGGCCATGTTAGATTTTAGACTGCATTTTCAGTGTGCATCTTTGTGTGAGATGGACACTTGGCTGGTTGAGTTGAAAATAAGGCAGGCAGTGTTCAATACTATACTTCATAAGTTGGGTGTTGGGCTGCATGAGTTGGAGTATGAGCTGATTTCACTTTATTTTAATATTGTCGGGTGCACCACAAATTCGGAGGGATGGGTAGACATTAGCGAGAGGATAAAACATTTTCACGCCAACAGTTCCAGTGAGGAGGGTCTTCAGTTACGTGGTTACAATGGAGGAGTATTGCTGTTCTGCTTAGAAAAGACAAGGTTGAGAGAAGTGTTCGTAGCGATGTCCAAAATCATGACAGGTGCAGACATATTAAATCGAGAAAAACAGTTCACGTTAATGGAATAGTGGTGAACGAAATGACACCAATTTAAGGCAAATGGCAAAAAGACAAAGAAAACATGAGTTAAAAACGTCTCTATGCAGCAAGGTGTTAGAATCTGGAATGCACTGCCTGAGATTGTGGTGGAAACAGAGAAAATCGTGGATTTCAACATGGAATTCGCTATAATTTGAAGAGAAGAAATGCTGGACGATGTACCACAGACTGTGACTTGCTGAGTTGCACTTGCAGAAATTTGGCATGGACACGAAGGTTCGAAAGACTCCTTTATGCTGCAAATATTCTATGATTCTATCACTATGTATGACTATTGCTTGACGAGAAACTGAGACAGATCCCCCGAATGTAGACTATGGAATGTAGCCATTGAAACTACAGTTAAAAATGTCGGTCAGCAGTGTTGTTGGGGAAGACGTAAGTTGCATTTTAGTGCCCTAATTTGATGCCTGCATCGCAGAAGCATTGTCCATACAATTGTATTCTTGCTATCTGTGTCGTGATATGACAACATTTGGCTTCGAAGGCCACATTAGAATGCAATAAAGAATGAATCACTTTGCAGTGGGAATGGAATAACATACAGGAAAGCCTGGTTCACGAGGGGAGCTTTCCTTTCTTAATGTACCTTAGTGAAATATATTTGATCAACGAAAAATCCTACAGCCGCATATTCACTTTATGATTGGTCTTGACGTTGTTTTATTGCGTAACACGTGGATGGTGGAAGGGACAGAAAGACTGTGAGGCCTGATCTCTCCAACAGATGGTTGGAGCAGCTTAAGAGAGTTATTCCAAAGTTCAAACTTCCTATTGCCTTCCAGCTGTGGGAGGCATCTTCGCCAGGGTCAGCTGGAGTTGTCTCGTACTCCCTTCTTGCGATGTTACACTAGGTTTTACATGACGGCTTTCTTCAGCAGGACAGCAGCGGTTGTCCTGAGGTAGGCAGTTGGGGTGGGGCAGTAGATCCCTTTGTGCAACATGGGAAAAAAGAACACTGATACACGCTTTAGATTTTCACAGCCCCACACTTGGGTTTTCCATCCTCTGCTCACATTCCCAACAGTCCAAACAAAAATGTCATTACGGAGCTCCAAACCCACCTTCCTAAACAGAATTGTTGCAAAGAGCAAAGCACAAAGAACAGTACAGCACAGGAACAGGCCATTTTGCCCTCCAAGCCTGTGCCGATTTTGATGCCTGTCTAAAACGTTCCGTACTACCGGGTCTGTATCCCTCTATTCCCATCCTATTCACGTCGCTCTCGTACCTGCTTCCACCAACTCCCCCGGCAGCAATTCCAAGCACTCACCACCCTCTGTGTAAAATAAAACGTGCCTCGCACATCCCCTCTAAACTTTATCCCTGGCACCTTAAACCTATGTTCCCTAGTAACTGACTATTCTTCCCTGGGAAAAAAAAAAAATCTTCTGACTATCCACTCTGCCCATTCCACTCATAACTTTGTAAACCTCTATCAGGTCGCCCCTCCACCTCTGTCGTTCCAGTAAAAGCAATCCGAGTTGATGCAACCTCTCCTCATAGCTAATACCCTCCAGACCAGGCAACATCCTGGTAAACCTCTTCAGTACCCTCTCCAAAGCCTCCACATCCTTCTGTTAGTGTGGCGATCAGAATTGCACAGAATATTCCAAGTATGGCCGAACTAACAGATGCTGTATGACTTGCCAATTTTATGCTCTGTGCCCCAAACGATGAAGGCAAGCATGGTGTATGCCTTCCTGACTACCTTATCCACCTCCGTTGCCACTTTCAGTGACCTGTGGACCTGTACGCCCAGATCTCTCTGCCTGCCAATGCTCCTAAGGGTTCTTCCATTTACTGTCTACTTCCCACCTGTATTAGATCTTCCAAAATGCATTACCACACATTTGTCCGGATTAAACTCCATTTCCCTTTTCTCTGTCCAAGTCTCCAACCGACCGATATTCTGCTGTATCCTCTGACAATCCTCATCACTATCCACAACTCCACCAAACTTTATAACGTCAGCAAACGTACTAATCAGACCAGGTACATTTTCCTCCAAATCGTTTATATATACTACAAAGAGCAAAGGTCCCAGCACTGATCACTGCAGAACAATACTAGTCACATCTCTCCATTCAGAAAATCACCCTTCCACTGCTACCTTCTATCATTTATGACCGAGCCAGTGCAGTATCCATCTTGCCAGCTGACCTCAGATCCCATGTGACTTCACCTTTTCTACCAGTCTGCCATGTGGCAACTTGTCAAAGGCTTTACATGTAGACAACATCCACTGCCCTTCCTTCATCAACTATCTTTGTCACTTCCACAAAAATCTCGATCAAGTTAGTGAGACACGACGTCTCCTTCAGAAAACCATGCTGCCTCTCGCTAATCAGTTCATTTGTTTCCAAATGGGAATATCTCCTGTACAGAAGAATCCTCTCCAATAATTTCCCTACCACTGACGGAAGGCTCACCGGCCGATAATTTCCTGGATTATCCTAGCTCCCTTTCTTAAACAAAGAAACAACATTGGCTATTCCCCAGTTCTCTGGGACCTCACCTGTAGCCAATGAGGAGGCAAAGATTTCTATCAAGGCCCCAGCAATTTCCTCCCTTGCCCCCTTGCCTCTCCAGCTGGAGCAAACTCCGTCATACTTGCAAATCTCCCTACTCTCTCTCATTTGTGCTCTCTCCTCTGCAGTTGCTACTCCCATAGACGGCTACATGGGCAGCTGTTTTCCCTGATTGCAGGCAGAAAATGGTCCAAATTCCCCAGCACTCATACTCCTGGGGGCACTTGATGGCGATAGTGAAGAGGGAGATTTACTCTGTATCGAACCCTGTGCAGTACCTGGACTGGGACTGTTTGATTGTATTGTTCAGAGGGAGCTTTACACTCTATCCGAACACTGTTGAATCGGCCCTGGGCGTGTATATTACGACAGTGCTGCAGGAACTTTTCTCTGCATCGATTAGTGCTGTACCTGCCCTGTGATTGACTTATGCAACTGTGTGGAACGAGCATTACTCTGTACATAACGCCGTGATTATCCCTGCCATGGGAGTGATGGATGGGAATGTGTAAAACGCGGCTTTGTTCTGTGTCTAACCCCGTGCTGTACCTGTCCTGGGAGTCTTGATGGGCCGGTGTCATCGCAGCTTTACTCTGTATCAAACCCATGCTCTACGTGTGCTCAGAGACGTTGATGGGACAATGTCGATGGAGGTTTACTCTGCAGCCTGTCCAACATCTACATAGCACAAGTCAGGAATGTGATGGAATATTCTCCTCTTGCCTGGATGGGTGCAGCTCCAACAACATTGAAGAAGCTCGACGTCATCCAGGGCAAAGCAGTCCACTTTATTGACACCCCATCCACATACATTCACTCCCTCCACCACCGACGCACAGTGGTAGCAGTGTGTGCCGTCTACAAAATGCATTGCAGCAACACACCAAGGCTCCTTATACAGCACCTTCCAAACACGCGACCTCTACAAACTAGAAGGACAAGGGCAGCAAATACATGGGAACACCCCAATCTGCAAGTTGCTCTCAAAGTCAGACATAAGCCTGACTTTGAACTATATCGCAGTTCCTTCACTGTAGCTGGGTCAATATCGTGGAACTCCCTTCCTTAAAGCACTGTGGGTGTCCCTCCCTAACATGGACTGCAACGGTTCAAGAAGGCAGCTCATCACCAACATCTCAAGGGAAATTAGGGATGGGCAATACATGCTGGCTTCGGCAGCGAAGCCCACATCTCGATGTTGTGGCCATTTCAGAGACATGTGTAGAGCAGGGACAGGAATGGATGTTGCGGGTTCCGGGATTTAGATGTTTCACTAAGAACAGAGAAGATGGTAAAAGAGGGGGGGGGGGGGGTGGCATTGTTAATAAAGGAAAGTATTACAGCGGCAGAAAGGACGTTTGAGGACTCGTCTACTGAGGTAGTCTGGGCCGAGGTTAGAAACAGGAGAGGAGAGGTCACCCTGTTGGGAGTTTTCTATAGACCTCTGAATAGTACCAGAGATGTAGAGGAAAGGATAGCAAAGACGATTCTTGACAGGAGCGAGAGTAACAGGGTAGTGGTTATGGGGGACTTTAACTTTCCAAATATTGACTGGAAATACTATAGTTCCAGTAATTTAGATGGGTCTGTTTTTGTCCAGTGTGTGCAGGAGGGTTTTCTGACACAGTATGTAGACAGGCCAACCAGGGGCGATGCCACATTGGATTTGGTACTGGGTAATGAACCCGGCCAGGTGTTAGATTTAGATGTTGGTGAGCACTTTGGTGATAGTGATCACAATTCTGTTAGGTTTACATTAGCGATGGGCAGGGACAGGCATATACAGCAGGGCAAGAATTATAGCTGGGGGAAAGGAAATTATGATACGATTAGGCAAGATTTAGGATGCGTAGGATGGGGAAGGAAAGTGCAGGGGATGGGCACAATCGAAATGTGGAGCTTATTCAAGGAGCAGCTACTCCGTGTCCTTGATAAGTATGTACCTGTCAGGCAGGGAGGAAGTTGTCGAGCGAGGGAGCCATGGTTTACTAAAGAAGTTGAAGAGCTTGTCAAGAGGAAGAAGAAGGCTAATGTTTGGATGAGACGTGAAGGCTCAGTTAGGGCGCTTGAGAGTTACAAGCTAGCCAGGAAGGATCGAAAGGGAGAGATAAGAAGAGCAAGGAGAGGACACGAGAAGTCATTGGCGGATAGGCTCAAAGAAAACCCTAAGGCTTTCTATAGGTATATCAGGAATAAAAGAATGACTCGAGATAGGTTAGGGCCAATCAAGGATAGTAGTGGGAAGTTGTGTGTGGAATCAGAGGAGATAGGGGAAGTGTTAAATGAATATTTTTCGTCAGTATTTACAGTGTAGAAAGAAAATGTTGTCGAGGAGTATACGGAGAGACAGACTACTAGGTTAGATGGGATTGAGGTTCACAAGGAGGAGGTGTTCGCAATTTTGGAAAGTGTGAAAATAGATAAGTCCCCTGGGCCTGATGGGATTTATCCTAGGATTCTCTGGCAAGCCAGGGAGGAGATTGCAGAGCCTTTGTCCTTGATCTTTATGTCGTCATTGTCGACAGGAATAGTGCCGGAAGACTGGAGGATAGCAAATGTTGTCCCCTTGTTCAGGAAGAGGAGTAGAGACAGCCCTGGTAATTATAGACCTGTGAGCCTTACTTCGGTTGTGGGAAAAATGTTGGAAAAGATTGTAAGAGATAGGATTTATAATCATCTTGAAAAGAATAAGTTCATTAGAGATAGTCAGCACGGTTTTGTGACAGGTAGGTCGTGCCTCACAAACCTTATTGAGTTTTTTGACAAGGTGACCAAACAGGTGGATGAGGGTAAAGCCGTGGATGTGGTCAATATGGATTTCAGTTAGGCGTTTGATAAAGTTCCCCACGGTAGGCAATTGCAGAAAATACAGAAGTATGGGATTGAAGGTGAATTAGTGCTTTGGATCAGAAATTGGCCAGCTGAAAGAAGACACAGGGCGGTGGTTGATGGTAAATGTTCATCTGGGAATATAGTTTCTAGTGGTGTACCGCAAGGATCTGTTTTGGGGCCACTGCTGTTTGTCATTTTTATAAATGACCTGGATGAGTGTGTAGAAGGGTGGGTTAGTAGATTTGCGGATGACACGAAGGTCGGTGGAGTTGTGGATCGTGCCGAAGGATGTTGTAGGTTACAGAGGGACATAGATAGGCTGCAGAGCTGGGCTGAGAGATGGCAAATGGAGTTTAATGCGGAAAAGTGTGAGGTGATTCACTTCGGAAGGAGTAACAGGATTGCAGAATACTGGGCTAATGGGAAGATTCTTGGTAGTGTAGATGAGCAGAGAGATCTTGGTGTCCAGGTACATAAATCCCTGAAAGTTGCTATCCAGGTTAATAGAGCTGTTAAGAAGGCATATGGTGTGTTAGCTTTTATTAGTAGGGGAATCGAGTTTGGGAGCCACGAGGTCATGCTGCAGCTGTACAGAACTCTGGTGCAGCCGCACCTGGAGTATTGCGTGCAGTTCTGGTCACCATATTATAGGAAGGATGTGGAAGCTTTGGAAAAGGTGCAGAGGAGATTTACTAGGATGTTGCCTGGTATGGAGGAAAGGTCTTACGAGGAAAGGCTGAGGGACTTGAGGTTGTTTTCGTTAGAGAGAAGGAGGAGAAGAGGTGACTTAATAGAGACATATCAGATAATCAGAGGGTTGGACAGGGTGGATAGTGAGAGCCCTTTTCCTCGGATGGTGATTTGCAAACACGAGGGGACATAGCTTGAATTTGAGGGGTGATAGATATAGGACAGATGTCAGAGGTAGTTTCTTTACTCAGAGAGTAGTAGTTGCGTGGAACGCCCTGCCTGTAACAGTAGTAGACTCGCCAACTTTCAGGGCATTTAAGTGGTGATTGGATAGACATATGGATGAAAATGGAATAGTGTAGGTCAGATGGTTTCACAGATCAGCGCAACATCGAGGGCTGAAGGGCCTGTACTGCGCTGTATTGTTCTCTGTTCCAAAGCAACAAAATAATAATAATAATAATAAGTTACCAGTGATGTACATGTTCTTGCCCTGTTTGATGGGACATTGCAGTTTAAGTTTGATTCTTTACCGAACTTGAGCTCAACATTTTTTTCCAAATTGCTTAATAGGGCAGTGCAGAGGTACGTTTGTTCTGTGTTTAACGCTAGTCTGCAGCTGTTTCGTATATTTGACGCAACAGTGGTGCGCTTGCTGGAGAGGGTCCAGGTGACGAATTAACGTGAAAACAGCTCGGAGAGATTTACTACATACTTTGTGTCCTCAGTTTTCCAAACTCAGAATGCACAGAAAACGTAATACAAAATGAAATACCGGTACATGTCTCCTATTTATGGTTAAACACTATCGTGTTTAAAAATATTTATCACCTCCCCACCCACATCCCCGCCCCACCTCCACCACGCGACCCCTCTTCCTATTTCAACCCTATTGCACACATCTTCTGCCTTATTTTGGCCTGATTTCTCTATCTAGATCCCTCTATCCATGTTTCCCTCTCTCTTCCTTTCCATTCCTTTCTCCCGCTCTCTCTTTCCCTGTCACTATCTCTTACACTCTGTCTCTCTCTCTCTCTCTCGTCCCCAGTTTGTTTGTTTCCGTTTTGTTAAACACATCGCTCTCTCTCTTTCTCTCTCTCTCCTAGGATTTATACATCTATCTGTGCATATCAGTATTATACCTATTTATCAAACTGGTATTGATCGCCAATATTAAGCCAGTCTTATTAATACAGATAATTGTTAAATTTGAAAGGATACCTCATACATGGAATTAGAATGTTGCAGTTAATGATTAAAACTAATTCAATAACCCCGTATAGCGAGTAAACGATATTATTAACTGGTAGTTTTGACTTGATAACAATTCCACAGGGTATGACACTTTAAAATTGGTCTTGATAACCAATGCACACTGTTATTAAGCTTAAAGTAATTGTTCATTTGACTATGATAACCACTACATAGGTGACTGATGTTCCACTTAATTGATATATATCGGTTTTATAACCAGTAAAAATGGGACTAGTGTCCCAGTAAAATGATATATCAGGCTTGAAGACTAGTACACAGGATACTGATATTACCCTTGATTCTAACACTGGATTTGATAGCCAGCACATAGGAGAATAATGTTACAGTTAATTGCAACATGGGTCTTGATGACAACTACACAGTGGAATGATGTCACAGTAAATTATAATATTGAGTTCGATTACTAATATGGAGCGGAATGATGTCATGGTGAATTGTTATACTTGGCCAGTTAACAAGTCCCAAGGGCAATACTGTTACGTTCAATTGAATAACCAATTGTTATAATTAATTGTTATATTGAGTTTATTTACAGTACAAAAAGGAATGCTGTTACTGTTAATTGTAATACTGATATTTATAAGCAGTACACAGGCTAATGATACTCCAGTTTATGGTTAATCAGGGCTTGATATACAGTACACAGTGGAATGATGTTGCAGTTTATTGTTGTATTGTGTTTGATAACCAATACATAGTGGAAGGATTTTGCAGTAAATTGTTATTGTAAATTTAGTTTGATAATCAGTTCACAAGAGAATGATGTTACGCTGAATTGTTATGTTGCCCTTGATAACCAGTAAACAGGGGAGTCATAAAATTGTTACAGCAGAAAAACAACTATTTTGTGCCAGATCTCCAAACAAAATCTTGGTCCACTTCCCCTTCGTCTCCCCATATCCCTGAACATTATTTATTTGATAACAATCCAATTCACTCTTTGATATCTATATTGAAGCAGCCTCCACCATCGTCTGAGGTCCTAAACACTTACTGCATGGAACATTTTTTGTGTTATGTTGTCATTGCTTCTTTTTGTCAATTGCCTTAAAACTGTGCATGCTTGTTGTCGATCCGTTCACCAATGGGAACATTTTATTTTCGTACCGACTCATCTCCAGGGAAAACAACATCAAGTTCTCCAATCTATCCACGTAACTGACATTCCTAATAACTGGAACCGTTCCAGTCAGTATTTACTGCACTCTCTCTAATGCTTTCACACCTTCACAACTCTAATTGTGGCTGTAACTGTGTTCTGTACAAGCTTAACATAACTTCCTTGCTTTTGTACTCTATGCCCTATTAGTGAAGCCGAGCATACGGTGTGCTCTATTATCCTCTCTCTCAATGTAACATGCCACCTTCCATGATTTATGCACATATCCAGCCAGGTCTCTCTGTTCCTGCACCCCCTTGAGAACTGCACCCTTCATTTTATATTGCCAATTTTGAAATTGTTCCTGAATGTTCAACTCCAGGTGATTAATACATTTCAGGAACAGCGGGGCTGTTCCAAACCGACCTTTGTGGAACTCAGCTACAAACCTTCCACCAGTAGAAAAACAAAATCCATTAACCTTTACTCTCTGTTTCCTGTCACTCAGCCAAATTTGCATCAAATATCATTACTGTACATTTTGTTCCGTGAGTTACAACTTTGCTCACAAGCCTGTTGCGTGGCATTGTATCAAATGTTTTTTTTTGGAAGTGCAGGTACACCACATCAACAGCATCAACCTTATAATCCTTCTCCGTTACCGCATCCAGATTAAAAACACAGCTGAGTGTTACAAAATGAGTTTCCTTCAGAAATACGTGCTGGCTTTCCCGCATTTGCAGAAGTTACCGTTAATTTTGTCCCCAAAATCATTTCTGGAAACTTCTGCACCACCGAAGTTACACTGACTGGCTTGCTATTGTTGGGATTATCTTTACACGCTTTTTTGAACATGGGGGTAATATTGACAATTCTCCAGTCCTCTGGCACCACTCCTGAGGCTACGGAAGACTGGAAATGTATGGTCAGTGCCTCCTGAATTTCCGCTATACTTCCTTTACTATCCTTGGATGCATCTCATCAGGTCCTGGTGTCTTATTAACTTTAAGTACAGCTCGCATATCGAAAACATCATCCTTATCAACTTTCATCCCTTCAGATGTCTGAATTACATCCTCTCTCACTAAGAACTGCTCAGCATCTTCTTCATTCTTAAGGACAGATGAAAATTGTTCATTTAATACCTCAGCTCTCCACCCTGCATCAATGCATAAATCCCCTGTTTGGTCCATAATCGGTTCTACTCCACCTTTTACCACCATGTTAGTATTTTATGATCTAAAGAAGACTTTTCAATCAACTTTTATATTTGCTGTCACTCTCTTTAAATACTTTTGCTTCTCTTACTTGCATTTTTTTTCATTTTCATTCTAAACCTTCAGTATTCTGCCTGATTCTTAATTGTAATATCCACCTGAAATTACACCTGTGGCTACACTTAAAAAAGTATTGCATTGGCTGTAAAGCACTTTGGGATGACCACTGTGATGGGTAAGGCGCTACAGAATTGCAAGGCTTTTTGTTTATCTCACTGCTTGTGCCTTAAGGCCAGTCTATAATATTAAGGGGGAAAATGACGACACATTATTTTTAAAACGAATTATTTCACCGAGTTTAATTCATAGGTAGATTAAATTGAACCTTTACCTGTAACAAGAACCACTACAATTTTGAAGACAAAAAATCATTTTCCACAGCACCGACTTCCCACACAAAAATATCAATCTTCACACTCTGTTTGTGATGCATTCCATTTATGACCAATCTGTGCTGTACAGTAGAGACCAGAACCAAAGAATTTTGTTCAGTTCTATGCACCACATTGCATGAAGCTTGTGGTCGAATTAGAGAGGGTGCAGATGAGATTTACAGAAGATGTTGCAAGGACTGGAGAATTTTAACAATGGGGAAAGACAGGACAGACAGGACTGTTCTCTTTGGAACAAAGGAGGATGAGGGGAGATTTAATCCAGCTGTAGATAATTATGAGGCCACTAAATAGAATAGAGATGACATGCTTATTCTCCGTAACAAAGAGACCAGTAATCTGGGGGTTTGATTTAAAGGAATTGGCAGTAGGATTAGAGGGAAGATGACGGTGGAGCGGTTACAGAATCCATTGGCTGAGATGCTAGTAGCTGTAGCCACCTGCATTGCTTTTTAAAGTAAAGTGGTGATTCACTTGAAGGGCTGTAACCTACAGGAATGCAATCAAGGAGCTGGAAAAATGTATGAGGCGAAAGAGTTCATTTTTTGTTTGGCACAGGCACATTGGGCCGACTAGCCTCTTTCTGCACCATACATTTCAATGGTTCTGTAATTCTATCCTATTTAATATTTTGTGTACTGTATTAGTTTGAGGAGATGTCTTGCTTTGTGTTATTGTGCAAGTTTGAGCTATATCGTTGAGATACATTATTAATTGAAAGTAATACATTAGTTTCATGTGCTATGTAAGTTTGAATTGCTTTATTGTGTGAGATGCTGACTAATTCATGGTGAATTATTAGTTTTAAGATTGCTTTTGATCCAGGTGACTGATTATTTCAGTTATTGTATTATTAAGAGATGCTGCATCAGTTTGAATATCTCAATTGGTTGGAGGGTTGTTTCACAGAGAGAGCAGGTATGAGTTGGAATTGATGCATCACTTGAGGTGCACAATTTATTTAAAGGACTTTATTAGTTTTATCTGTTTTATTCGACTGTGATGTTGTATCACTTGTGGTGTGCTTTGGCTGCAGATTCTGTATTTGTTGAATTTACCAGTGCATAGCTACAAAAACAATTTAATCTCTTAACTGAATGTCCACAGTTAATGGGGACATCCACATCCCATAATGCAGTGGAACAGCCCTGAGCAATGCACTCAACATTTGGAATTTCTACCGAATGCTCACAGCCGAGTGAACGACACCGCTGAAACAACATGAAATCTAATGATGGTATTTGAACGAACAACCTTATTGCTGGCAGAATGCAGATTCTTACTTTCATTAGTTAATTCATGAGGAATGCGTTGTCCGATGAATGGAGGTTTTCAACTCAGTCTTAGAACCAAATGTACTATAGCAAAACACAGACTGAACTCGATGTCATAATCTGTGCCATTAAGAAACAGTTTGAATGATGTGGCAACATCAAATTCCCAGTGGAGATCCCACAGGGTATAAATTACTGGCACTGAGAATGTATCACCTCAGAGTTTATTGCAGACAGATTAGGAGCAGCACAAAAGAACAGATCACTTCACAAAGAAAATGTATGAACATTAAACTGTATCGAGAAAATATCTTACCTGATTCTTACCATCATTGGTGTTCCTGGTAAATTATGTTAGCCATTCAAATGATGCAAATATTTGCTGAGCTGGTTTCTGGTTTTTATCCGACACTGATAAAAACAGATGCAGACCTAATAGTCAACATTATGAAGACAAGTAATTTATTTTATTTTTATAGATACAGCACTGAAACAGGCCCTTCGGCCCACCGAGTCTGTGCTGACCATCAACCACCGATTCATACTAATGCTACATTAATCCCATATTCCTATCACCTACCTACATTAGGGGCAATTTACAATGGCCAATTTACTTATCACCTGTAAGTCCTTGGCAGTGGGAGGAAACCGGAACACCCAGCGAAAACCCACATGGTCACAACGAGAACTTGCAAACTCCGCACAGGCAGTATCCAGAATTGTACCCAGGTTCCGGGAGCTGTGAGGCTGTGGTGCTAACCACTGCGCCACTGTGTCGACCGTGCTACATGGTATAAGTTCGTACAGTCAAATGTACTCCATTATCTCTGTGGTTTTATTCCATTCCCGAATTATAACAAAAACAAGTGTTTGTAACTCACAGACTCTTAGAATTAACGGGTTTAGTGGAATATCATGAACGAGACCTCAGTGAAGGCAGCACTCTGCGTGAAAGTATGAGTAGAAATATCAATCAGTGTAAAATCATAGCAGCCATGGGTCACTAACCAAAGTAGAACTCCTGATCCCAGTGACCATGTACGACTGGAAGTATCTGTCACTGCAGAATTGTACTGACCGTGGGTTACTTACCAGAGCGCAACAGCTAATTCGAGTTGCCTTGCTTTATTGGGACTTTCTGTCACTGTTGAATGGTACTGAGTGTGGATCACTGACCAGAGTGCAACAGCTATTCCCAGTGGTGATGCATTACTTGGAGTCCCTGTCAGTGTAGAATTGTACTGACTGTGCGTTAATAACCAGAGAGGAACACCGAATCCCAGTGAGTATGAATTACTTGTAGTATTGGCCACTGTAGCACTGAACTGACTACGGGAGAATAACCAGAGTGGAACAAGCCGGTTCTACTTTAAATCCTTGTTTTCGGTGACTGGTGCCTCACTCCATGGAGCTGCCTTCATGATTCACGAAAACAATCGCTTGCAAAAGTGATGATTTTTGCTGTTGCTTGAAGTTGTTTGGTTGTTTGATATTGCTCCGTTCCCTATTGAACTACACAAACTGAAACTGATATCCACTGCTTCCAGATAGGTAAGCAGCAGGATAAGACTGTTACCGTATTCACATCCTCTGTATCATGACTTATTCTTGCTCTGAGTATAGTTACTGGAATAACCTTAGTTATTTTAGTGTTAATTAATCTCCTTCACCCATCACGGTCCTGAGAATTTGTGGGTCATAAATGCAGAGTTTTATTCTCTTGCTATTATGCAGGTTGAACGGTGGGCTACGGTTATTGAGTATCCCACTTCTGTAACTGATTATAGTCTGGTGATCGATTTCTTATCTGTAGCTCAGAGACTCTACACATGTCATCTGCAGCTATCTCTGCCCTTAGCTTAGGGAGGTGTGCCACTGTGAGGAGCGATACGTCTACAACTGAGGAACATGCTTGACGGGTTTTGATAATGCAGAGATAAGTCCAGGGCATTAAATAACAATATTAATACACAGTTAATACTAAAATAAATAGTTCACTGCTTCAGTAGATAAAGCACATCAAAATCTGCAATGTTATGACATAACTGCTGACTCTGATTAATAGTCACATTTGCAGAGAATTTAATAGAAGTTTTAGCACAGCAACTTGTTTTTACATCTGTCTCTACGCTCTGCATGAACCTCTCCACACGCCTGACCATCTGGACCTATTGGTGCGACCAAGGCAGAGGAGTGCACGGTTAATTCAGTCTCATTTTCCACAGATCATAACATATTTTAAAACAATTTCTCCCACTTACTGAAACAGGCAATCAGATGCATTATGTTTCCTCAGAATAGAGCACCAGATTTCTTTACTTAACAACAACATTTACAGTTTATTATAAAACAAGACTTAAATAGTAATGAAGTAAAACAATATCATACAGATGTTGTTTTAATCCAACATTAAATTTTAAAAAGCCCCCTTTCAACCGTAAAAATCATTTTAAAGTCCCGTTTTACCTTAGTCGCTTTGCATGCACACACGCACATATATACCAGTTAACCAAAAAAATATTTTTTTTGATCAGACCTCTATGACAGACAAAGCAAAGCACACCCGGGCCAATAACCTGAACACCCTTGAAGAAAAACAGATGACACACGCTGCACAAAATTGTAACACTGTCCAACCACCGAGCACATGCACACAGGTCACTGAGATGCCCTTGGAACAGCTCTCTTCAGGGGGCACTGTTAATTAATTTTTACCAGACTTGTTTTTTCAATACAGGAAATAAGATGAATCGACACAGTGGACTTCACAGGATCTTGAATGGAAATACTGGGAAACGAGCTGGGTTGATGTCTTCTGTCAGTTTTTGACACTTCAGCAGCACTTGACTTTATCTGCTTCCAGAAGGTAACACACACACAATGGCACACAAACAGGAAGTTTCTCCTTTATTCTGCCCATCCCAGGTGTTCTCTGTTGCTATTGGGCTTGTCCAGTCAAAGGAGAGCTGGTCACATTTCTGCCCTGTTAGCAGGGTTTCTGCTGTATGCCTAACCCGAGCCATGTGAAAACCAGTATCGTTGTTGCCAATCCGGCTCCCAAAATCTCCTTGATGGCTTCCTTGAAAAAAATGTGTTCAATCAGTTATTCAGCTTAACCATAAATAGTTTTAAAAAATATTTTAGCAAAAAAGAATCATTTTCATAACACCTTCACCCTCGCAGGATGAAACATCATTTCAAATGTGTTTCATTGCAAAGTGTGGGAAATATAGACAACACATTTTCATACTCATTCACTCCTTTTTTTCAAATAACTTGAACAAAGTTAGATTCTCAATAAAGCTTCTGCAATAACATTATTTTTGTCCACAATGTGGATAATCCTTAAGTGATGAGGTTTTAACAGTAAACTCCATTGGAATAGTCTGGCATTCTGATGTTTAACGTTTTCCATAAAGGTTTGCAGGTTATGATCAGTTTATACCAGTGTCTCTCTGTAATTGTTGCGGACAGAGAGTTCAAAATTTTTAACAGCCAATAGAGGACAGAAGGTTTCCTTTTCAATGATGGAATGTCTTTGACGTCGATTTAGCTTTTTGCAAAAGTATCCCGCTGACCTCTCTGCGCCCGTTTCAACATTTTCTAACAGGACGGCACGGGCTCCCAGGTCACTGGCATCAATTACTACCAAGTACGGCTTCGTGGAATTTGTAGTAGCTAACACTGGTTCATTTATCAAATGGCTCTAAACTTTTCAAAGAATGCCTGGCATTCCCCCGAACCTCAGTAAATTAATTTGCTTTTTCTGCCGTAAATCTGTCTGTGGAGCAGCTACGGTGCTGCAATTTGCTGCAAAGTTTTGGTAGAAACCACATATCCCCAAGAACCTCAGGATTTCTCGCTGAGTCTGAGGGTTCGGAAACTCCATCCATGCTTGCACTTTCGCAGTTCTAAGTAACACTTGTCCTTGCCCGACTACATTCCCGAGGCAGCTCACTCTCGCTTCTGTGAATTCGCTTTTTGGCAAGGTTTGATACGAAATTTACCAATTGTAAATTTTTTAATAGTTTCTATTTCTTATAAGTGGTCCATCCATGTGTCACTAGAGACCATCACATCATCAACATAAACATTATTGTTAGGAATACTGGCTACCACTTGGTGTTCATTACTCACTGCAAGGCTGCTGGGGCATTTTCTTTTAGCCCAAATAGCATCACCAGGAACTGGAAAAGATGGACTGGTGTTGCAAATGCTGATATTTCTTTAGTTCGGGGTGTGAAACGAAAATTCCAGTATTCCTTTAACAAATCGATTTTTGCTAGAAACATGACAGTGCCCACTCTGTCATTACAGTCTTCCAAGTGAGGAATTGAGTTGGAGCCTGCCTTTGTTTCTGTTGTCTATGCAAAGTCGGATTGAACCTTCAAGTTTAGGCATCAATACTACTGGTGAACTCCAGCTGCTTTGACCGGGTTCTATTAGGTGTTTCTCCAGCATGTTTTGGATTTCTGCTTTCAGCTGGGCCTATTTCTCTGGACATAAGTGGGGGTAAGGATATTGTTCTATTGGAACGGATTTGCCTATATCCACATAATGTGTGGCGAACGATGTCGATCCTGGCTTAACGTCCAGACTCTTTCAAAGCTGTGAGTAGTCGTTTTAGGTATACTCGTTGGTGTTCATCTAAATATAAAAGCTTAGTGTCCAATCTCCCTAGAAATTCACAATTAACTAGCCGAATAGTAGGAGGTTCAATTTGCGAATTGTCTAGGCCTCCTTCTGCCTCATCTTCAATATCCCTTTCATCCTTCACGATCCCTATTACCTCTGATACCTGTGCTTGCTTTTCCTCTTGCCAGCAATAATATTGTCTTAACATATTGATATTACACTGCCGAATATTTTTTGGCAATCAGGGGTGTCAGTCATATAATTTACTTCACCAATTCTCTTGACCACTTTGTATGGACCACTGAACGTGCTTTTAATGATTCACACTGTGAAGGCATCAATACCAACACTTCACCTCCTGGCCGAAATGTTCGGGTCTCAGCATGCTTGTCTTCCCATTGTTTCGTCGTTATTCAGGAAGCATTAAAATGTTGTGACCCACTTTGCTGGCGTTGGGAGATGTTCCTGGAACACAGATACATAATTCAGCATAGAGGATTCATCCCAATGTTCCAAAAATCTTTCTTCAATTAGTTTCAGAGGACTTTTAATCTCATGTCCATAAACTACTCCCAAAGGACTAAAACCAGTGGATTCATTAGGTTAATCCCCAGTGGCAAACAAAAGAAATTCTGGCCCTTTATCCCAATCATGGGGATATTCATGACAGTATGCCCTATTCATTCTTTTCAGGGTTGATGGTACTTTTCTGAAGCACGCTGCATCTGTGGGCGATATGCTGAAGATGTTAACTCTGTTATACCTAAGATACCCATACATTCCTGAGAAAAAATGGACATGAAATTGGAACCTTGATCCAACTGAACCTCAATCGGTTATCCATATCTCGTGAAGAACTGGGCTCACTTCTGTACCATCCGAGCACAACTTTCTCTCAAGGGAATGACTTCTGGAATCGCGTAGCCATATCCATGATAGTTAGTATATATTAGTGTCCACCTTTGTTTTCGGTAAGGCTCTTACACAGTCTCCCAATTCCTGACTAAGTTGTTCCCCAGTAACTGGCATGGGATCGGAGGTGCCGGATTTTGAAGGTTGCATTGCAGTTTCCCCGCAATCTGGCATGCAAAGCACGTTTTACAAAACCGCACCACGTCCTTGGAAAGTAAAAATTGCAGACTTATCCGTGATTTGGTCGTCTATATTCCGATGTTACCCAATAGAGGAATCCCATGCGTGAACATTACTAGTTCCTGGTGAAACTTTGGTATTACCACTAACCAACGAACAACCATCCACTCGTCGGCCACAGGTCTGTGAGGAGGTTTCCACTGCCTCATCAGAACCCCATTATCAATCTAATCGCCTTCTGGAACTCCTTTTGCCTCAGGTTCCATTCGAGCTGATTGAGCCACCTTCTACAACACTAGATCAGCTTGCTGAGCTATGATCAGCGAAGAGTTACTAATTAATTCCTTTGGATTATCCAAATGCCCAAAGAAAGTTTCAGACATTCGGCTATCCGACTGTGGCGCCAGTTTTACCTCCGGCAATGGAACTTGTTTAGCCATTGCTCGGGTTACTACACATGAAAGTAAAGATCCTGGAACTTTTTCCAGCAAATGTTCTGTCTCTTTAACTGCACTTGTTTATTTTGTGACTACTGGCGAAACTACAACTTTCGCTCTGGCCTCATTATTCCCCAGAAGTATGTCAACTGTGTCTTCTGGCAATCTATGGACAGCTCCTACAGATACCATTCGAGACATTAGATCACAGTCTTGGTGCGCCCGATACAAAGGATGTGAGTGTACTCCACGTCAATACCATTCCCTAAAACCTCAACGTTCAGTGCTCTCTCTGGTGGAAATGTTATGTCTTTCCCCAGCAAGAGAGTTTGGGTGGCACCTGCATCCCCACGTATAACTGTCGCTTTGCCTTCCTCATTTGAGGGATAAGGAGTTACTTTTACTTTTGACAAGAATTGTTTATAACTCTCAGGCATCTTATTCACAGCCCTTATACTCACAGTGTTTTTGTACTTGGCCTTAGATCTGCAATCAGATATACATCCTGATATTCGCTGCTCTCAGTCATGGCTCCTTTCACTGCATTGGATTCATACACCCCAATAAACCCTGCAGCTTCCAGCATTGTGCATGAAGATGTCCCACCTTGTGCCAATTGTAGCATTTAGACTTTTGGACATCAATTCCACCCTCAGCACTTTCCTTTATGGACAGAGGGGGAGATCATGTGGCGTCCCCAGCTATCCCTTCTTGTCATCGGTAACTTGTCTCCTTTCAATCTCCCACCTCTCCTTCTCGGGCTTGTGGGGATGCTGAACAAAGGGTTTGTGCATATGCACAAGTTCATAATCGTCAGCAATTTCTGCTGCATGTCTGGCCGTTGATACCTTCTGATTCGCCAAATGAGTTTTCACTACTGGATGAAGTAAAATTTTAAATTCTTCCAGGAGAAGTAATTGTTTAAGGTCCTCATATGTGGCTTCCATCTTTACTGTCCGATCAAAATTAATTTGTTTTGCATTCTGAAATACTATATTATCGGCTTCCATCGTTCATGCCCGTATCCAATGATCAAAATTAACCTGTTTTACCCTCTGAATTACTGTATTAGTCCGCCCCTTCAGTCTCCTGAGAATTTTTAAATTTCTGTCAGTGAGCTTCAAGGACTAACTCATACGCAGCGAGAATAGCCATTTTTTGCCATCTGGTAATCTGCAGAAGCCGCCTCAGAAAGAATGGCATAAACTTCATGAGCTGTGCCCACAAACCTGCTTCGCATAAGCAGTGTCCAGCGTTCCTTTGGCCATTTAATTTATTTGGGTATCTTTTCAAATGAAATGAAGATAAGTCTCCGCATCCCTTTCCTTAACTTGGTGAGAGCTTGTATAAATGTAACCAGCTTTTCACTAGCTCCTGAGCTGGACTCAAATTCTTCCTCACCAGAATCTACACTGGCATTGGCATCAAGACCGCTCTTTTGTCTTACTTCCACCTTTCAAATTTCAACGTCCCTTTCTTCTCTCTCTCTCTTTCTCTTTGCAATTCTAGTTCAAGTTTATTTTTATTGTCATTTTTGTTGCTCAATCTCAAGTTTTCTTGTTTCTATTTTTTTTCTGTTGAAGCTTAGGTTTTCCAATTCAAGTTATTTTTCGTTTTTCTTGTCAAGTTCAAGCTGCCTCATCTGTAACCAGATTTTTGCTAATTCAACTATCCTCTTTATTGACTCTTCCTTCTTCCAATGCCAAATTTTGTCCTATTACTTCAACTATGTCTGCTTTCTTTGCCGTTATTGCAATTTTAACACCAACGGGTGTGACAAAAGCTTTAGTTTAGCTTTGGTTAATTATTTCAAATCACTGAAGGAAACATCCTCCTTCCCCAGACAATTCACAGCTACTGTAAACGACATTCCAGTGCTGTAAACGTCACTCTATTGCACATGAACCTGGTGCTTTTTATTTTCTCTTCTCCAATTACAATTGTACATCGTTGACTTTTTTTTCCAGAAAGACTGCCCCAAATTAAATATGTCATGACCAAGGCGGGAGGAGTGCACTGTCAATTCAGTCATACTTCTCTCTAGGTCACAATATATTTTAAAATTCTCCTACTTCCGAAGATAGTCAATCAGATGACAATATTTGTCCCCAGAATAGAACATGTTTCTTTTTTGAACAACAAAATTAAAAGATTATTATAAAACAAGTTTTAACTTCTAATGAAGTCAAGCAATATCATGAAAAACTTCTTTTCTAAATCCAGATTTTTTTTTTAAGTCCCCTTTCTACCTGACCCAAATTTTACCGTCCCCCTTCATGTTGTTCCCTGCGCACTCACACATGCACATTCATATAGTTGAAAAGAAAAATACAAAAAAAAGATCAGAACATTATTAAACAGACACAAAAAAGACGCGGACAAATCACTTGCCCACCCCTGAAAAAAAAAAGATGTGACATGCTGCACAAAATTGGCACACAGTCCAACCTCCAAACACACTCGGACAAGCCAGCGAGATCCCCTTGGGACACATTTCTTAAGGCAGCATTGAGAAATATTTTAGCTGGTTTTTTTCAAATACAGCAAACGAGATGAATCGACACAATGGAGTTTTTATGGTCCTTTATGGAATTTCTGGCAAGCATGCTGGGTTCTGGTCATCTGTCCTTTTCTGACACTTCAGCAGCGCTTGACTCTATTTCCTTCAAAGGGTAAAACCACACACACAGCCAAACAACCAGAAAGCTCGTCATTTTTTTCTGCTCATCCCAGATGTTATCTGTTAACGCTGGACTTGTCCTGTCAAAGGAGCACTTGTCACTTTTCAGCCCATGTTTTCTGGGTTTCCGCTCTCAGCCTAACCAAAACCATGTGACGACAAGCAACGTTGTTGCCAATCCGGCTCCCTCAATCCTCTTGAAGGCTTCCGAAAAAAAAAACTGGTTCAAAATTTCTGCAGCTAAACCATAAATTCCATTTTTTAAACAAAAATAATCACTTTCAAATCACTATCCAGCATCCTGCTCCTATTCATTTCTCCATGCACTCATCCGGCTTTCCCTTCAATGCTATTCACCTCAACTCCACGTCATAACAGTTGCAGGTTTTCAACAACCCCTGAGCACAGAAGTCCCTCTTAAATTCCTTCTTTGATTTATTAGAAAATATCCTATATTCGTGTGTCCCTCAGAAGTGGAAACATATTTTCCTCGTTTCCCCAATCATACTCCTTAATGGTTCCAGAAGCCCCTGTTAGGTCACCCCTCAGACTTTCTCTATCTTTCCTCTCACTATAACCCACTTGTCTGTGGCTCTATCATTGCTTAAAAAAAACTGTTGAACATCTTTCATTTCTAATAGAAGCTTATTGGACGGAAACATTAACTCTGTTTCTCTCTGCACAGATCCTGAGTGTTTGCAACATTCTCTTTGTTCTTTAAATGAACTCAGATTTTCCTCAGGCTCAATGTTTTGCTTTTGCTCACGTACTTAGGCCTGCATGCTAAGAGGGATGAGTTACAGTTGGGACCAGAATTGCTGTCAGCAAAGGCAGAAGTCCTGCTTTGCTGACTTGCTGTGTTCTTTTAGCAGCACTGAGTGCTTATTTTGCTCTTGACAGGCAGGGGAGGGTTATCCAAAGCACAGGGATGACAATTCCCAAATCGAACTTGAGTGTCGTGAGGACTGCTCCAAATCCTGGGGAGTGTGTTGTCCGACTTCTTACTTTGAGGAGCAGGGTTCTTTATTCCTTTCATAGAATGTAGGCATCTCTGGAAATTATTTGTTGCCCATTCTTAATTGCACTTGAGAAGGTGGTGGTGAGTTGCCTTCTTGAATTGCTGCAGCCATCTGGTCCAAATACACTGTCTATGCTGTGAGGAAGGGTGATCCAGGACTTTCATCCAGCAACGGTGAAGGAATAGCGATATTTGTCCAAGTCAGGATGGTGTGTCACTTGGAGGGGAACTTGCAGGTGGTGGTATTCACATGCTTCTGTTGCGTTTGGCCGTCGAGGTGGTAAATTTTCCAGTCTGGTAGGGCTATCGACGGAGGGTTGGTGAGTTGTTGCAGTGTATTGTGTATATGCTACACACTGCTGACACGGTGCATCAGTGGTGGAGGGAGTAAATGTTTAAAACGGTCGATGGGGTGCCGATCAAAAGGGCTGCTTTGCCCTGGATTGTGTTTCCTGGGGGTTTTTGGAGCTGCACCCATGCAGTCAAGTGAGAGACTTGCATCACACTACTGACTGGTACCTTGTGGTTTTTGGGACACAATTTTGGGAGTCAGGAGGTGGGTTAGTCGGCCAGTAATTCACAATCTCTGATCTGATCTTTAAGCCGCAGCTTTTATATGGCTGCTCCAGTTCAGTTTCTGGTCAATGGTAACACTCAACATGTTGATAATTGGGGATTCATCGAACTTAATGCTACAAAGATCAAGAGAAGATGGTTAGATTCCCTTATCTTGGAGTCCGCCATTGTCTGGTACTTATGTGGTGTCAATGATATACGCCACTTGTCAGTCAAAGCCACGAGGTTGCCCAGGTTCTACTGCATAAGGATTTCTTCATCATCGGAGGAGTTGCGAGACAGTGTGGAAGGAGTTCAGTCCCTGCCACTGCGCTGGTTCAGATTGTGCAGGAGTGTCCAATCCCGGACAGGGTGGAAGGTGTCATTACCAACACTACAGTGGGTCAGATTGTGGGAAGGGTCCAATCTCAGACTGGGTGTATAGGGGGTCCAATACCCAACACTGCAGTGTTTCAGATTGCGTGGGGTGCCCACTCCAGGATAGGGAGGAGGGTGTTCAATCCCTCACTCTGCAGTCATTCTGATTGAGAGAGGTTTCTAATACTGGACAGGGTGGAGGTGTCCATTCCCAAACACTGCAGTGTGTGTGATAGTGCGGAATGTCCAATCCCAGGCAGGGTGAGGGGAGTCACTGCAGTGGGTTAGATTGTAGGGAATGGCGAATTCCACACAGTGTTGAGGGAGTCCAATCTCCGATACTGTGGTGGATCAGATTGTGGGAATTGCCCAACCATGGGCAGGGTGGCTGGAGTCCAATCCTCGAGAGTGTGGTTGTTCAGATTGTGGGGCATGTCTAATCCCAGACAGGCTGAAGGAAGACCAAACTCAGCTGGTTTGGATTGGGGGGAATGTCCAATCCCAGACAGGCTGGAGGCAGTCAATTCCTCGATATTCTGGTGGTTTAGATTGTGCGGTATGTCCAATCCCATACAGGGTGGAGGGAGACCAATCCCCGATTCTCTGGTATTTTAGATTGCAGGGAATATCCAATCCCAGACAGGCTGGAGGGAGACCAATCCCCGATACTGTGGTGCTTTAGATTGCGTGTAATATCCAATCCCAGACAGGCTGGAGGGAGACCAATCCCCGAGACTGTGGTGCTTTAGTTTGCGTGTAATATCCAATCCCAGACAGGCTGGAGGGAGATCAATCCCCGATACTGTGCTGCAGATTGCAGGGAATATCCAATCGCAGGCACTCTGCAGAGAGACCAATTCCTGATACTCTGGTGGTATAGATTGCGGGGAATATCCAAACCCAGACAGGTGAATGGAGCCCAATCCCAGATACAGTGGTGGTTCAGATTGTGGGGGATTTCCATTCCCAGACAGGCTGGAGGGAGACCAATGCATCTCAGTTGAATTTGTGTCGGGAAAGCTGGGCATTCAGAATAACTGGTGCATCACGTTAAATTTGAGTCTGGTGCCTTCACTTATATATATAATATGCTGACCTTTCTGCTGAAAGCACTCAGTTGATTGCTCCTTGTCCTGCCTCTGTTGAAGCTGGAAGTAGGGCTCTTAAAGACGGGGTGAGATCCCTGATTGAGATTCTTTATTCTCTGACCGACACACAATACACTTGTTTTTGGTTCGAAAATCATGCCTTTACTGTCGAGGTCAGACTCGCAGCTTGTTTGATCAGTAATTTCAAGGACCATTTTTCTTTCTTTCTCTTACAGCTAATTTGCTGGCGATTGTGATCCTGTCCTGGGGAAAGTGTGGCCTCTCCACCTGCACCACTCGCTACCTGGTGACCATGGCAGCAGCGGATCTCCTGTTCATTATCACTGTGGTGATACTGTGGACTATCGTTATTATTATTTCCCGCCACCTTACCTAAACGTCCCTTCTGTATGTTGTGTTATCGCTTTCCTGAGTCGTGCAGCTATAGACTGTTCTGTCTGGTTCACAGTTGCTTTCACTATTGATCGATTTGTGGTCATCTGGTCTCAGAAGCTGAAAGCAAAATATTGCACTGAGAAAACTGCGGCTGTGGTTTTAGCAACAACCTGCACTCTACTCTGTTTCAAAAACATCCCCTTCTATTTTGCATATGAATCTGTAGAGTTAACAGACAATGTACCATGGGGCTGTTATGTAAAGCCAAGCTATTTTAGTTAGCCTGGATGGATGGGATTTGACTGGTTTGATAAGGTTTTAACCCCATTGCTCCCATTTGCTTCAATTCTGTTACTCAATGCCTTGACGGTCAGGCACATTTTAATGGCCAGTCGAGTCCGTAAGGGACTGAGGGATCAGAGCAAGGGAGTGAAACGCAGTGACCCAGAAATAGAGAGCAGAAGGAAGTCCGTGATATTACTCTTCACCATATCTGGCAACTTCATACTTCTGTGGTTTGTATATTTCATAGATGTCTTACATTATAACATTGCAGGAAGAGATCCTGGGGTTTACAACGATTCTGAATATATAGTTCTACAATTCGGATGGATGCTGGTGTATTTAAGTTGCTGCACAAACACATTTATTTATGGGGCTACGCAGTCCAAGTTCAGAGAGCTGGTGAAGAATGTGGTGAAATATCCGATTACATTAATCATTCAATTAATGAAAGATTAAAACTGACAGGAGTCCAGAGGCGGAACCCAGTGATTGCATCAATGAATGTAATATATACCCCGAGAGAGAAAGAGATGATGGACAGCTGGATGACACGAAATACAGGAATGAAACGAGGAGTTGGCGTGTTTGGTGAGGGGTTTTGGGGTGGGGTGCTTGCTTTGCAGTCAGACAAGCCAAAGAGCAGTGTGACGGCACACAAGAAGTGACTTTTGTAGAACCGGATGGAGCGGGTTGGGGCAGGTGGAGAGTCACAGCGTCCATTGCAGGACAGTCGAGGGAACAGCAGCCAAAAAGTTTTCGCGAGAGGTTCGATTCTCAGTGTCTGCTCAGAAAGCAACACTTGGACCAACAAATGCTAAATGCTGCAGAGGCTGGAAATCTTCCCTTGTTAGTCGATTATTATTGTTTGTTTCACTTTTGGAAACTTAATTGATTCCATCTTCCTTCCATTTCCCCACTGGTTATTTCCAACTCTCTCTCAATATCCCTCTTCAACCGTCTTGGCCTGTCTGCAGCCGTTGGCACATTTGACCAAAATATCCTCTTCGAATGCCTTTCCAATATCGTTTAGCTGTGTGGTACTGATCGTCCCTTGTTTTATTCCAATCTATCTGATGTTAGCCAGAGGACCACCTGAAACGGCTTTGCTTCCCATTTGCGCAACTGACCTTTGTCCCTCCTATTTATCATCGATATGCTGCTCCTCGGCGACTTCATCCAAAAACAAATAAGTGTACATATGTATATTGAGGACACCCAACTCGACCTCACCATCATTGCTGTCGAGCCCACGAACTAATTTTCGATAATATAGAAATCACTGACTCTGGCACTGGTACAAGCTATGTTTCCTAGCCACAGACTCATCCCTCTTCCGGGCAACTGCCTGTGGCTGAATCACACTGTGGGCAGCCATGATGTCATATTTGAACCCAGGATGAGCCTTTGGCCAGATATCAGCGCCGTCCCTGAGACGGTCTATTTCCAACTCCATAACATCTCTCAACACCTTCCATGCCGCAAGTCCACTTGCTGCAGAAATCCTCATCACTGCCTTTCATTCATATGAAAATGACTATTCCACCGTACATTTAACTGGCCTCCCACAGACTACCGGCCATAATCTTCAGCTCATCAAAAGCCCTGCTGCCGATATGCTTACTCACACCGAGTCCTGTGCACCCATCATCCTTGTTATTGTTGATTTACAATGGCTTCCAGGAAAGCAATGCCTCAATTTTAGGAACATAGGAGCGGAGTTGTCAATTCAGCGCATCAGTACTGCTCCATCTTCCAATAAGATGATGGCGAATCGTCTACCTCAATGCCACTTTCCGGCACAATCCTCATATCCCTTGATGTCATTATTAACCAGATATCTTTTGCTTCTGTCTTGATCATGCTCAATGATTGATCTTCCACAGCCCTCTGGCGCAGAGAATTCCAAAGTTGCACCACCCTCTTGAGTGAAGACATTCTTCCTCATCTCAGTCTTAAATGGCCTCCAACTTATTCTGTGACTATGTGTACTGGATTTGGACTCAGCGTCCAGGGCAAACAGCCTAACTACATCTACCCTCTCACGCCCTGTAAGAATTTTCCAAGTGTCAATGAGATCACCTGTCATTCTTCGAAACGCTTGATAATACAAGCCCAATTTCCTCAATCACTTTCCATTTCACAATTCCACCATCACACGGATTAATCTGGTGAACCACTGTTGCACTCCCTCTTCCGCAAGTATATCCTTCTCATATGAGGAGACCAAAACTGTACACAATATTCCAGATGCGGTCTCACAAAGGCTCCACTCAATTGCAGCAAGACTTATTTGCTCCTGTACCGAAAACCACTTGTGATGATGGCCGAAACGCCATTTGTCTTCCTAATTGTTTTCTGCATGTGCATGCTAGTTTCTGGTGTCTTGGGAACAAGTGCAGACATGTCCTTTCAGTATCAACACTTCTCAACCTTCTATCATTTAAGAAATACCATGTATTTCTGTTTTTTGCACCAAAGTGGATAACTTCACACTTAATCACATTCTATTCCATCTGCCATGTTGTTGCCCATTCACTTAGCCTGTCCAGGATCCCGAAGCCTCTTTGAATCCTCCTCACAACGATACTTCCAATTAGTTTTGTGCCATCAAAATATTTGGATCTTTTACACTCAGCCTTTTCGGGTGCATAATTGAAACCCGACCCAGGCCTGGCCTGACCACATCCAACCCGAACCCGACACGGACCCGAGCCCTTTATTTTTTGTGTCCAATCCGACACGACCTAACACGGCCCGACCAGACTACAAGAATAAAGTTAATGATATCAAACAGGTTACTGTCCAAATGTTGTGATCCGGTTGATCTGTTCTGGCAGTAGGTTATTCCTGCAGATGGAGTTGTCGGCAATCTGATCCTGATCCTTTCACCGGAACCAACGCCCCAACCCCTAACATTCGCACACGAGCACTTTGTGGCCGAGTTTATCAGGCAGTGATTAGGGCTAGTAACCTCGCTATTTCCTTACCCCTTCCCACACTTAGTCAACACAGTTTTCGGATGGTTGTAGGGCTGTACAACTTTGGAGTTCTTGGTGGGGGGGTGGGGGGTGTGGGGGGTGGGTGGATGTGCAAGGCCATGAAGATTTGAACAAAAGCAACACAGAGGCCAATGATAATTTTCTTACTGCTATTTATAAACTCAATGAATTCAATTCACAGTGATTGGACTGGAAGGTAAATTTCAATGAAAGGGAAGTTTGATTGATTGAAAAAATGGCAGATCCGATAGCAGTCTTTCCCAGTGCTGTTTGAATGTTAATGTACCGTACTGCAGAGTTCCCGTGTTGTCTGATCATCAGTCTACAGTACTGCATTTGATGGACATCTTCTGGTTGATCAGCATACACATAATGGCCAGCACCTCGAATAGACTGCAACGCAAAAAAAATATTGTTGACAAAGTATGCTGAACAATTTCTAGCATTGACATTTTAAACAATTTTACATAAAGGTTCGTATCACTTAAAAAAAATGCATACTTACCCGAGCTTATTTGATGTCAGGAGTGCATCTCATCCTCCAAATATTTCAGAGTGTCCATCTATCCTTTGAGATCTTTGTAAGTTTTTGTAACACTGCCAGATAAACAATCAGCAAGTGTCGCGTGTTAATTGCTTTTACACACTGGATTGTCTTGTTCCTCTATAAGATTACAGTTCAGTCATAGAAAAGACAAAGCATCCCAGAAGACCTGATGTGATGTATTAAAATGCAAAACAAATAATCTAAAAGCGATCAAAAATGTTATGTATTTATTGAGCATCTTTCTTCCAACTCCTTGAATACATAACATTAAGTTCCCAACTCTAGTAGCCGAACTAACATTTTGTAGATAACTTTCAACTACATAGAGTGTTTCTCTTTATCTGTCAGAAATATCATCCTGTCTCTTCTGAGAATTTCAAACAACGGCTAACTCCCTCATGATTTTTAAGTAGTGTTCTCATGAGATTATCCATTTTCACTCTACAAAGAAAAACTTGCTCTTCTCTGGCACCTTTCACAACCTAAGAACATCCCAAACCACTTTCCGCACAATGAATGTCTTTGTGAATTGTAGTCACTGTTGTAAAGCAGGAAACACAGCAGCCATTGCCCACAGCAAGCTCCCACAAACAGCACTGTGACAATAGCCAGATAAAACAGAAAGAAATCGTATCTAACGGTAGATTAAAAGGAAAACAAATAGCTTAAGCCAATGAAGCAGCCAATCAGCAGATAGGTGAACATTTGATTTCATAGCAAGTACTTAGTCTCAGTTACAGACAGAGCAAAGAAAGAAAAGAACAAAAGGTGTTATAAATAGTCATGTAAAAAATTAATAGAGTCAACAGTGGAAGGCTTAAGGACAGTCCTCCGCTGGTCGAATGTCCGTCCAGCTATGCCAATGTTCCTCTCACTGCTGCCACTGCTCGCCGGAATGCAAAGTATACTTCGAGCCAACCTGGCCAATTTAGGGTATGCAACACTGTGTTTCTTCCACCAGCCCAACATATCATGCCCGTTTCCCATCGCCAACACAGCAGGTCTCTGTGTTGTGTATTGCTGCACTTCCTCATTTGTGTCCACTTCTTCATGAACATTCTCCCATTCGATCAATTCGGTCAGTGCTTTTTTTGGTAGTTGTATGTTCATCAAGTACTGTCGTTTCCTTTACAGGGTCTTCTGTTTTAATGTTGTTGATAAGTCTGTGCACTTCATTTATTTATTTAGCCATGCAGCACTGAAACAGGTCCTTCGGCCCACCGATTCTGTGCCGCCCAACAAACACCCATTTATACTAATCCTACATTCCTCACCACATCCCCACCATTCTCCTAACACCTGCCTACACGACGGGCAATTTAAAATGGCCAATTTTCCTATCAACCTGCAAGTCTGTGGCTGTGGGAAGGAACCGGAGCACCCGGCAGAAACCCACGCAGTCACAGGGAGAACTTGCAAACTTCACACAGGCAGTACCCAGAACTGAACCCAGGTTGCTGGAGCTGTGAGGCTGCAGTGCTAAACACTGCACTGCCCCAGTCAGAACAGACTTCTTACCTATCATGGCTGCAAAAAATTCGCAGATGATTATATTTAGGCCAGAGAAATGTTACTATCTTGTGCATGTCATTTACATCAAATTTCGTCAAAAGCCACTCTCTGTGCCGTTGCCTGACAACTGCTTGCATTGGAGTATCTGAAGAAAGTGGCATACAGAGTCGTTTAAGCTTTGCAAACAATGGAATTACCAGGTTCAGTTTAGGATACTCGTCTCCCTCGAGTCACCTCTCAGCATCAGAAAATGGTCGGAGGGAATCAACCAAAAAATGCAATATATTGGGGTGATGATTTCTAGCTTGTAGTTTTCCCCACACTGTTCCAGTTTCTCGTGCAGCTCGTGATACATGTCCTGAATTGAATTCAATGTCAGGTAAACAGTCCTGTACCTCGTTTATTCCGTTGGATTTACAGTTTTCGACAACTGCACAGCAAGACCAGACTGTTTAACATATGTCACCAAGGTATAGTTTGTGCAACATCCGGAGCTACGCAAGCTAATTCGTTTGGATCAGGTGAATGCCGAAGGAGCGTGTTATATACATGGTCCTGACAATCCAGACGTCAATACGGTCTAATAGCAAGCACTCTGTTAGCGCCTTGATCTGTCACCCGGAAAAATAAATGTAAATTTGCTGGGGCAAATCGAAATGTATGCACAGGCAGCTTAAATAACTCATGCCTGATGTTTTCGCCAGTTCTGGCGTCCTCCAGTGGAAAAATTGCTGTTGTTAAAATGTTGTCATTTTATTTATTCAGAGAGACAGCACTGAAACAGGCCCTTCTGCCCAGCGAGTCCATGCCGACCATCAACCACTCATTTATACTAATCCTACACTATTCCCATATTCCTACCACATCTCCACCTGTCCCTATATTCCCCTTCCACCTACCTGTACCAGGGGCAATTTACAATGGCCCATTACCTATCAACCTGCAAGTCTTTGGCTGTGGGAGGAAACCGGAGCACCCGGCGAAAGCCCACGCAGACACAGGGAGAACTTGCATACTCCACACAGGCAGAATCCAGAATTTAACCCGGGTCGCTGGAGCAGTGAGGCTGCAGTGCTAACCACTGCGCCGCTGTGCCGCCACATTGTTTAAAACCTACTGTGATGCAATGACAAGTTGCATAGGGCGGCACAGTGGCGCAGTGGTTAGCACCGCAGCCTCACAGCTCCAGGGACCCGGGTTCGATTCTGGGTACTGCCTGTGCGGAGTTTGCAAGTTCTCCCTGTGTCTGCGTGGGTTTCCTCTGGGTGCTCCGGTTTCCTCCCACATGCCAAAGACTTGCAGGTTGATAGGTTAATTGGCCATTATAAATTGCCCCTAGTATAGGTGGGTGGTAGGGAAATATATAGGGACAGGTGGGGATGTGATAGGAGTATGGGATTAGTGTAGGATTAGTATAAATGGGTGGTTGATGGTCGGCACAGACTCGGTGGGCCGAAGGGCCTGTTTCAGTGCTGTATCTCTAAACTAAACTAAACAAGTTATCAACATGCAATCGATTTTATGGTACAAAGAACAAAGAACAAAGAACAGTACAGCACAGGAACAGGCCATTCGGCCCTGCAAGCCTGCGCCAATCTTGATGCCTGCCAAAACGAAAACCTTCTGCACTTGCGGGGACGGTATCCCTCTATTCCCAGGAGGTTCTGTGGGAACGAGAGAGACT
The DNA here is from genome assembly GCF_036365525.1 of Heterodontus francisci. Lineage (NCBI taxonomy): Eukaryota > Metazoa > Chordata > Chondrichthyes > Heterodontiformes > Heterodontidae > Heterodontus > Heterodontus francisci. The sequence continues at coordinate 1,245,507 of NW_027140336.1, forward strand.
CACGGTTGGTGTGTTGCCTCCCAGGTGCCAGGGTACGTGATGTCTCTGACCGTGTTTTTGGGATCCTTAAGGGGGAGGGGGAGCACCCCCAAGTCGTGGTCCACATAGGCACCAACGACATAGGTAGGAAGAGAGATGGGGATTTAAGGCAGAAATTCAGGGAGCAACGGTGGAAGCTTAGAGCGAGAACAAACAGAGTTGTTATCTCTGGGTTGTTGCCCGTGCCACGTGCTAGCGAAGAGAGGAATAGGGAGAGAGAGGAGTTGAACACGTGGCTGCAGGGATGGTGTAGGAGGGAGGGTTTTGGTTTCCTGGATAATTGGGGCTCTTTCTGGGGTAGGTGGGACCTCTACAAACAGGATGGTCTTCACATGAACCAGAGGGGTACCAATATCCTGGGGGGGGAGATTTGTTAGTGCTCTTCGGGGGGGGTTTAAACTAAATCAGCAGAGGAATGGGAACCTAAATTGTAGTTCCAGTGCACAGGCTGTTGAGAGTAGTGAGGTAGGGGATAAGGTTACAGGGACGCAAGAGGGCACTGGCAAGCAAGAACTTGGTTTAAAGTGTGTCTACTTCAACGCCAGGAGAATCCGGAATAAGGTGGGTGAGCTTGCAGCATGGGTTGGTACCTGGGATCCTGATGTTGTGGCCATTTCAGAGACAAGGGTAGAGCAGGGGCAGGAATGGATGTTGCAGGTTCCGGGATTTAGATGTTTCAGTAAGAACAGAGAAGAATGTAAAAGAGGGGGGGCGGTGTGGCATTGTTAATCAAGGAAAGTATTACAGCGGCAGAAAGGACGTTTGAGGACTCGTCTACTGAGGTAGTATGGGCCGAGGTAAGAAACAGGAGAGGAGAGGTTACCCTGTTGGGAGTTTTCTATAGACCTCCGAATAGTTCCAGAGATGTAGAGGAAAGGATAGCGAAGATGATTCTCGACAGGAGCGAGAGTAACAGGGTCGTGGTTATGGGGGACTTTAACTTTCCAAATATTGACTGGAAATACTATAGTTCGAGTACTTTAGATGGGTCTGTTTTTGTCCAGTGTGTGCAGGAGGGTTTTCTGACACAGTATGTGCACAGGCCAACCAGGGGCGATGCCACATTGGATTTGGTACTTGGTAATGAACCCGGCCAGGTGTTCGATTAAGATGTAGGTGAGCACTTTGGCGATAGTGATCACAATTCGGTTAGGTTTACCTTAGCGATGGGCAGGGACAGGTATATACCGCAGGGCAAGAACTATAGCTGGGGGAAAGGAAATTATGACGCGATTAGGCAAGATTTAGGATGTGTAGGATGGGGAAGGAAACTGCAGGGGATGGGCACAAACGAAATGTGGAGCTTATTCAAGGAGCAGCTAATGCGTGTCCTTGATAAGTATGTACCTGTGAGGCAGGGAGGAAGTTGTCGAGCGAGGGAGCCGTTGTTTACTCAAGAAGTTGAAGCGCTTGTCAAGAGGAAGAGGGCGGCTTATGTTAGGATGAGACGTGAAGGCTCAGTTAGGGCGCTTGAGAGTTACAAGCTAGCCAGGAAGGAACTAAAGGGAGGGCTAAGAAGAGCAAGGAGAGGACACGAGAAGTCATTGGCGGATAGGATCAAAGAAAACCCTAAGGCTTTCGATAGGTATATCAGGAATAAAAGAATGATAAGAGTTAGAACAGGGCCAATCAAGGATAGTAGTGGGAAGTTGTGTGCGGAATTAGAGGAGATAGGGGAAGTGTTAAATGAATATTTTTCGTCAGTATTTACAGTAGAGAAAGAAAATGTTGCCGAGGAGATTACTGAGATACAGCCTACTAGGCTAGATGGGATTGAGATTCACAAGGAGGAGGTGTTAGCAATTTTGGAAGGAGTGAAAATAGATAAGTCCCCTGGGCCAGATGGGATTTATCCTAGGATTCTCTGGGAAGCCAGGGAGGAGATTGCAGAGCCGTTGTTGTTGATCTTTATGTCGTCATTGTCGACAGGAGTAGTGCCGGAAGACTGGAGGATAGCAAATGTTGTCCCCTTGTTCAAGAAGGGGAGTAGAGACAGCCCTGGTAATTATAGACCTGTGAGCCTTACTTCTGTTGTGGGTAAAATGTTGGAAAAGGTTATAAGAGATAGGATTTATAATCATCTTGAAAATAATAAATTCATTTGCGATAGTCAGCGCGGTTTTGTGAAAGGTCGGTCGTGCCTCACAAACCTTATTGAGTTTTTCGAGAAGGTGACCAAACAGGTGGATGAGGGTAAAGCCGTGGATGTGGTGTATATGGATTTCAGTAAGGCGTTTGATAAGGGGCCCCACGGTAGGCTATTGCAGAAAATACGGAAGTATGGGGTTGAAGGTGATTTAGAGCTTTGGATCAGAAATTGGCTAGCTGAAAGAAGACAGAGGGTGCTGGTTGATGGCAATTGTTCATCCTGGAGTTTAGTTGCTAGTGGTGTACCGCAAGATTCTGTTTTGGGGCCACTGCTGTTTGTCATTTTTATAAATGACCTGGATGAGGGTGTAGAAGGGTGGGTTAGTAAATTTGCGGATGACACGAAGGTCGGTGGAGTTGTGGATAGTGTCGAAGGGTGTTGCAGGGTACAGAGGGACATAGATAGGCTGCAGAGCTGGGCTGAGAGATGGCAAATGGAGTTTAATGCGGAGAAGTGTGAGGTGATTCACTTTGGAAGGAGTAACAGCAATGCAAAGTACTGGGCTAATGGGAAGATTCTTGGTAGTGTAGATGAGCAGAGAGATCTTGGTGTCCAGGTACATAAATCCCTGAAAGTTGCCACCCAGGTTAATAGGGCTGTTAAGAAGGCATATGGTGTGTTAGCTTTTATTAGTAGGGGGATCGGATTTCGGAGCCACGAGGTCATGATGCAGCTGTACAAAACTCTGGTGAGGCCGCACCTTGAGTATTGCGTGCAGTTCTGGTCACCGTATTATAGGAAGGATGTGGAAGCTTTGGAAAGGGTGCAGAGGAGATTTACTAGGATGTTGCCTCGTATGGAGTGAAGGTCTTACGAGGAAAGGCTGACGGACTTGGGGTTGTTTTCGTTAGAGAGAAGTAGGAGGAGAGGTGACTTAATAGAGACATACAAGATAATCAGAGGGTTAGATAGGGTGGATAGTGAGAGTCTTTTTCCTCGGATGATGATGGCAAACACGAGGGGACACAGCTTTAAGTTGAGGGTGAAAGATGTCGGACAGATGTCAGAGGTAGTTTCTTTACGCAGAGAGTAGTAGGGGCGTGGAGCGCCCTGCCTGCAACAGTAGTAGACTCGCCAACTTTAAGTGCATTTAAGTGGTCATTGGATGGACATATGGATGAAAATGGAATAGTGTAGGTTAGATGGTCGGCGCAACATCGATGGCCGAAGGGCCTGTACTGCGCTGTAATGTTCCAATTCTAATTCTAAATTCATGTATTTGTCAAGATGCCTCTTAAACGTCGCTATCGTACCTGTTTCCACCACCTCCCCCGGCAGCCATTTCCAGGCACTCAGCACCCTCTGTGGAAAGAACTTGCCTCGCACATCCCCTCGAAGCTTTGCTGCTCTCACCTTAAACCTATGTCCCCTAGTAATTGACTCTTCCACCCTGGAAAAAAGCTTCTGACTATCCACTCTGTCCATGCTGCTCATAACTTTGTAAACCTCTATCATGTCGCCCCTCCACCTCCGTCGTTCCAGTGAAAACAATCCGAGTTTATCCAACCTCTCCTCATAGCTAATGCCCTCCAGACCAGGCAACATCCTGCTAACCCTCTCCAAAGCCTCCACGTCCTTCTGGTAGTGTGGCGACCAGAATTGCATGAAATATTCTAAGTGTGGCCTAACTAAAGTTCTGTACAACTGCAGCATGACTTGCCAATTTTTATACTCTATGGACCGACCGATGAAGGCAAGCCTGCCGTATGCCTTTTTGACTACCCTATCCACCTGCGTTGCCACTTTCAGTTACCTGTGGACCTGTACGCCCTGATCTCTCTGCCTGTCAATACTCCTAAGGATTCTGCCATTTACTGTCTACTTCCCACCTACATTAGACCTTGCAAAATGCCTTACCTGACATTTTAGTTTTAGAGATACAGCACTGAAACAGGCCCTTCGGCCCGCCGAGTCTGTACCGACCATCAACCACCCATCTGTACTAATCCTACACTAATTCCATATTCCTACCACAACCCCACCTGTCCCTATATTTTCCTACCACCTACCTATACTAGGAGCAATTGCCAATGGCCAATTTATCTATCAACCTGCAAGTCTTTTGCATGTGGGAGGAAACCGGAGCACCCGGAGGAAACCCATGCAGACACAGGGAGAACTTGCAAACTGCACACAGGCAGTACCCAGAATTGAACCTGGATCGCTGGAGCTGTAAGGCTGCAGTGCCACTGCAAAGATGAATTTCCCGTCTTTTTGCTCTGATATTTTCGTAGAAGTTTGCAACATTTGCATTTACCAAAACACTTGAACTTTTATTATTGCAGAAAACAACAAATTTATGTTTTCCAGCGACAGGACTTTCGACTGTTGAACATTCTCCAGTAGATAGCATTCGTTTTACATCCATAGTGTACTGTCGTGCAAGATCACCTTTGGACACATGTCATTGGGTTATTATTATACAGCAGCCATTTGTTTCTGCTGTTCACTGTTCAATAACAATGAACAGCGGGAGTCTGGATCTGAACCAGGAGCATTCATTACTATTTGACAAGAGAAAGCTGCAATGATTTTCAATAGTTAGTTCTTCACATTATGTCTCTCCCACCGTGTCCAGACACTGCCCAAGAAAAGCCTCTCTCTGCCCCTCGACACACTCCATGTCCCGGGACCAGGTCCTGCTAAAGGCCTGCTACCAGATCCGAACCCGACGAGACCTGTCGATATGTGTCGGTTTCGGGTCGGGTCACCGTTCCGGATCCAGCTCTTGGTGGACTTGAAATGTGGTTTATAAATATGACGATTGGAGCCACGAAGTCAGTGATTGTTTATTTAGTAATTTAGAGATACAGCACTGAAATAGGCCCTTCGGCACACCGAGTCTGTGCCGACCAACAACCTCCCATTTATACTAATCCTACATTTACCCCATATTCTCTACCACATCCCCACAATTCTCCTACCACCTACCGACACGAGCAGCAATTTACAATGGTTAATTTACCTATCAACCTGCAAGTCTTTTGGAGGTGGGTGGAAACTGGAGCACCCAGCGGAAACCCACGCAGACACAGGGAGAACTTGCAAACTCCGCAAAGACAGTACCCAGAATCGAACCTGGCTTGCTGGAACTGTGAAACAGAAACCCATGGAGCTGTGCCCAGTCAGGTTGGCCACACTGTACCAGCATCGTAAAGCTTAAACTAAACCCCGCAATAGCCCAAAGGCTCAGTAAATATCATCATACATTACCCAGACTCCTGCTTCACAGCTTGAAATACTTGCTGCAAGTTTATCCAGTGAGCAAAGAACAAAGAAGAAAGAAAATTACAGCACAGGAACAGGCCCTTCGGCTCTCCAAGCCTGCGCTGATCCAGATCCTCCACCTAAACATGTCGCCTATTTTCTAAGGGTCTGTATCTCTTTGCTTCCTGCCCATTCATGTATCTGTCTAGATACATCTTAAAAGACGCTACCGGGTTCACATCGACCACCTCCGCTGGCAACGCGTTCCAGGCACCCACCACCCTCTGCGTAAAGAACTTTCCACGCATATCCCCCCCAAACATTTCCCCTCTCACTTTGAACTCGTGACTCCTAGTATTTGAATCCCCCACTCTGGGAAAAAGCTTCTTGCTATCCACCCTGTCTATACCTCTCATGATTTTGTGCACCTCAATCAGGTCCCCCCTCAACCTCCGTCTTTCTAATGAAAATAATCCTTATCTACTCAACCTCTCTTCATAGCTAGCGCCCTCCATACCAGGCAACATCCTGGTGAACCTCCTCTGCAGCCTCTCCAAAGCATCCACATCCTTTTGGTAATGTGGCGACCAGAACTGCACGCAGTATTCCAAATGTGGCCGAACCAAAGTCCTATACAACTGTAACATGACCTGCCAACTCTTGTACTCAATACCCCGTCCGATGAAGGAAAGCATGCCGTATGCCTTCTTGACCACTCTATTTGCCTGCGTTGCCACCTTCAGGGAACAATGGACCTGAACACCCAAATCTCTCTGTACATCAATTTTCCCCAGGACTTTTCCATTTACTGTATAGTTCACTCTTGAATTGGATCTTCCAAAATGCATCACCTCGCATTTACCCTGATTGAACTCCATCTGCCATTTTTCTGCCCAACTCTCCAATCTATCTATATTCTGCTGTATTCTCTGACAGTCCCCTTCAGTATCTGCTACTCCACCAATCTTAGTGTCGTCTGCAAACTTGCTAATCAGACCACCTATACTTTCCTCCAAATCATTTATGTGTATCACAAACAACAGTGGTCCCAGCACGGATCCCTGCAGAACACAACACGTCTCCATTTTGAAAAACTCCCTTCCACTGCTACTCTCTGTCTCCTGTTGCCCAGCCAGTTCTTTATCCATCTAGCTAGTACAGCCTGGATCCCATGCGACTTCACTTTCTCCATCAGCCTACCATGGGGAACCTTATCAAGCGCCGTACTGAAGTCCATGCATATGACATCTACAGCCCTTCCCTCATCAATCAACTTTGTCACTTGCACAAAGAATTTTGTTAAGTTGGTGAGACATGACCTTCCCTGCACAAAACCGTGTTGCCTATCACTGATAATGATATCACTGAGATGCAGAGAGCAGGAAGGTCCTGCGTGATTAATTATTATAAAACGATTATAAAGTATACTGTGTTTATATAAAAATATAAACTGTTCACTGTCAGGACTCCAGTCTAGACACACTCAGTACCCGACCGAGCCAAAGCGAACCCGAGCCCGACCCGACCATACCTTTACTTCTCTTCCTGACACCCAACCTGCAAGAAGCTACAGCCCATGCGTGATGACGGCAGAGTGATGACACCAGCTGACTACGCAGACGCAGTTCCGACCGGGACTCCCAGCTCCTGTCAGCTTTTTGTGAATTTCAATACTGATCAGCAGAGCACTGACCGAGTGTGTCCGACCGGACCCGAATTGGACCCGGCCCGAGCCGAGTCCGAAGGCCGGAGCTGCAAGATGGGCCCCAGCCGAGCCTAACACATGTCCTCGGTTCACGCTCGGGTTGGACTCGGGTATCCAGGCCTCTCGTGTGCATTTCACCCAGTCCCCGACTCTCGCTGAACTTGCCCGCTATTCAATGTTAATTTCTGAGCACATGTGCAGACGCGCACCCAAACCTGGTGTTGCTGCTGGAAGCAAATGCCATTTATTCACTTACCCTGAAGCCCTGATGTCTCCATTCGCAGCTGATTTTAACAATCTTCTGCTCACTCAGTGAATGACGCTCAGAAGCAGTGTTGGAGGAAGGGGAGCCCATGCGCTCTTCTCCGTTTTCTGACGTCGCAGTGGGCGGGGCAATATCTCGCGGGCGCCGATCACTGCAACAAAAATCAATGGGAACATTCCCCATTTCACCCTCATCAATGTCCGAACAATGAAACTGAACATGGGTGTAGGGTGGAGAGGGTGTCGGGATGGGTGGAGGGAATCTATAACCTATAAAGCCGGTCGCATAAAAGCAAAATACTGCAGATGCTGGAAATCTGAAATAAAAACAAGAAATGCTGGAACAACTCAGCTGGTCTGGCAGCCGTTAGCTTATCCCATTTCGATGTTCAAACTGCCATCTCTCCCCGCAATGTTTTTATTACCATTGAGACCCTCCTCTCAAAACATTCCGACAGAAACATGGGAGGAAGGAGAGAGTCGGTGTGTTTGCTGGGACCTTGTAGAATTCATTTCAGTCATCAAAGGTTTGTCTAACCGGAGTGAAACCCGCGGTCAATGTGAGTGATAGCGAATGGCGATCTTCTTCGTTTCATTCGAAACAAGAGAGACACGGATCTGCCGCGATTATACCGGACACACAAACACAGTGACAATAGAGCCCATCCCAGAGTTTCAGCTCCCGGTTGTTAGATCTTCTCATGTACACAGTCGTTGCTGTGAATCTCTGGGGTTCGTTGCCTATGTATCGGTCTGTATCCCTTAAACGCACGGAACCAGGAGATCCTCGCACTCCCTGTAGAAAGGTTGATGGACAGGATTTTTGTCCGCCTTTGGCCGAGTTGATCATAACCTGCTGCTCAATCATAGTATTATTAAAACAATTAATGTGAAACTCTGTTCACTACTCAGGCCTTGAACTCGGTTTGAGCAGAGCAACTAATGAAAGATTCGGCATCTTTCCAGATATCACAGCCAGACCTGGATAGAGGGACTCAGGGTTTAATTCTGCACACAGACAACAGAAGGAGTGACAGTCACACAGGGATGCGAACTGCTCTCGTTTCTTTCGCCTACTCAACCAACAGGCACAGTGAGAGACTGATTAAACATCCAACCCACTGCAATTCAGTACTGGAGAAATACAGAGTCTCTTCCACTCCATCCTTCTCTCCCGTACACTCGGCAGATTCTTTTAGTGTGAGGGTTTTAGGGGTGACTGTTGGATCAGTGTTTGTTATTTTCAAACTGCAGTGACATTCCCTGCAGTTACAGGTTCAAAATCAACCATGAAATGGCTCAAAGCATTACAGTCCAGGGATAGAGGAAAGGAGAGAGATGAAAAGAGAATGACAGAGGCAGAGGGAGTAAAAGTTCAATATTGGGGGAAGGTAAATTTTACGAAGTTGAGAGTTGAAATGGATTCAACTACTTAATGGAAAATCACTAGCAACCCAGTGGGAGGCATTCAAAGCGAGATTCTACGGCCACAATATAGACTTATCCCCACAACGAAAAATGGCGGCACTGCTAAATCTGGAGCTCCCTGGTTATCTGGAATCATACAGGGTAAGATATGCTCCAATGCTCCGATGACAAAGCAGAAAAATACATTTTATGACAGTCACTTAAAACAAAATACTTCAGAAAGCCGAGAGGAGTATAGGAAGTGTCGGGGTTAAGTAGAAAGCAAATTAGGAAAGCAACCAGAGGACATGAAAAATATTTGCATGAAAAAAGAGGAAAACCGAAGGTGTTTTATCAGTACATTAAGAGCAACAGGATAACAAGGGACAGGGTAGGGCCTATCAGAGATGTGCAAGGTAACTTATGCGTGGATGGAGAAGATGTGGGCAAGGTTCATAATAAGTACTTTTTCCTCTGTCTTCACAAAGGGGAGGGATGATGCAGATAAAAGCAAAATACTGCGGATGCTGGAAATCTGAAACAAAAACAAGAAATGCTGGAATCACTCAGCAGGTCTGGCAGCATCTGTGGAAAGAGAAGCAGAGTTAACGTTTCGGGTCAGTGACCCTTCTTCGGAATGATGCAGACATTGTTGTTAAAGAGGAGACGTGTGAAATATTAGATATGATAAGCATAATGAGAGAGGAAGTACGAGAGGGTCTGACATTAAAAGTGGATAAATTGTCAGGGCTGGAAGGAAAGTATCTCAGGTTGTTAATGGAAGCCAGGGAGGAAATAACGGAAGTTCTGAGGATCATTTTAAAATCCTCACTCGATAGAGGCGAGGGACCAGAGGATTGGAAGTCTGCAAACATTGAACCATTGCTTAAAAAGGGTGCGAGGGATCGTTCAAATATCTATAGGCCTGTCAGTCTGACCTCAATGGTCGGAAAAATATTAGAATCAATTCTGAGAGATAGTATAACTGTCTTAAAAAGGCATAGATTAACCATGGCTAGTCAGCATGGATTTGTTGAGTGAAGGCCGTATCTTACTAACTTAATTGCGTTTTTTTGAGGAAGCAACAAGGAGACTTGATGAGGATAGTGTAGTGGATGTTGCCTACATAGATTTTAGTAAGGCATTTGATCACGTCCTGCATGCAGATTGGTCAGAGAAGTAAAAGTCCATGGGATACAGGGGAATGTGGCGAGTTGGATCCAAAATTGGCTCAGTGACAGGAAATAAATGTTTTTTTGTGAATGGAAGGTGCTTTCCAGTGGCATTACACAGGTCTCAGTGTTGGGTACTTTGCTATTTGTGGTATTTATTAATGATTTATACTTAAGTTTGGGAAGCATGAATGGAAAATTTGCAAATGACATAAAAGTTTGCCATACAGTTGATCGTGAACAGGATAGCCATAGACTCCAGAATGATATAAATGGTTTGGTTAATTGGGCGAAAAAGTGGCAAATGGAATTCAATCCAGAAAGGTGTGAGGTAATGCACTTGGGGAGGACAAGCAATGACATGGAATACACAATAAACGGGAGTATATTGGGAAGGGTAGAAGAAGTGAGAGACTTTGGAGTGCATGTCCACAGCTCCCTGAACGTGTCGGGACAGGTAGATAGAGTGTTGAAGAAAGCATATGGAATGCTTTCCTTTATTGGCCGAGATACATAGTACAAAAACTGGGATGTAATCCTGGAACTGGATCAAATGCTCGTTAGTCCATAGCTGGAGCATTGTGTACAGTTCTGGTCACAATCTTACAGGAAGGACATAATTGCTCTGGAGAGAGTACAGAGGACATTTACAAGAATGCTGCCAGGGTCTGAAAGTTGCAGCTATGAGGTAAGATTGGATAGGCTAGTGTTGTTTTCCTTAGATCAGAGGAGGCTGAGGTGTGACTTAATTGAGATGCACAAAATTATGAGGTGCCTAGATAGAGTAGACTGGAATAATCTGCTTCCCCTAGCAGAGATGTCAATTATCGGGGGCACAGATTTAAGATGATTGGTACAAGGATTAGAGGGGGCATGAGGAAAATCTTTTTCACCCAGAGGATGGTGGGTGTCTGGAATTCACTGCCAGGAATGGTAGTGGAGGTAGAAACCCTCAGCTCATTTAAAAGGTGCCCGGTATCCGATCAGCTATGCTACAGACCAGATGATCGAAGGTGGGATTAGAATAGGTAGCTAGTTTTGTTTCAGCTGGCACAGAGATGATGGGCTGAATGGCTTCTTTCTGTGTCGTACCTTTTCCATAATGTCAACGCTGTGACAGCCCAGTAACATAACCCTATTGCTAACAAGCACGTATCCAGGGAATTGGAGCAGAACCCTTTAGAGAGTCACAGTGTGTACTGTGTGAGACACGGGCCAGATTCACACGCTTACAAACATGTCACACGCTGTCTTGGACAGAGACTTTCCCCAGTGACAAACCGGGAGACAGCCAATTCTAGCTGGTGAAGAGAAATTCCTTCTCTAAGAGCGTTGTTCAACATTAGAATTCTTTGCCTCAGAATGTGGTGGAGGCTCTATCTCGCCCTCTCTCTGTTTGTCCCTCCCTCTTTCCCTTTCTAATTGTCTGTCTCTGCATCTATCTCTATCTCTCCCCATATCTCTCTTTGATTCTCCCTTTGTCTCTCTTTCTGTCTCCCTCTGACTCTCCCTCTACCTCTCCCTCTGCCTCTCCATCCGTCTCTTCCTAGATCTCACTCTGTCTCCATCTGACTCTACCCCTGACTCACCCTCTGTCTCACGCTGTGTGTCTGTCACTCTCTTTTCATCTCTCCCCCTCCCTCTATCCCTGGACAGCATGCTTTGAGCCATTTCTTGGTTAATTTTACACCTGCAAGTCTTGCCCTTGTTTGGAATGTCACTGCAGTTCGAAAATATCAAACACTGATGCAAACTCACCCTAAAATACTCACACTAAACCCCATCGCCAGATTGGGAGATAATCAGAATGAGGGATTATTCTCCTGCCCCTTTTAAAAAGTTGTTCAGTTTATTACCCAATGTATTCCTGATAATCAGTTCATCAATTAACTATAACTTTATTCCAGCCAGGGAGAGACAGAGCGGGGAGAGAAGGAATGGGGCCGAGTGGCCTCCTCATGCTGCTATTTAGTATGTTCGTATGTTTGTTTGCATGTTGAAAGCTATTAAATGGTTGTTGGGAAACCGAAATATCCCAACAGAGAGAATGACAGAAGCAGGGTCTTGATAACTCAAAAAGGAGGAAGTCCTTTAAAGCTTTAAAAGAAGGAGGTGCAAACGGCAATTTACCATTGTTGCTATTTGAGAAGTTGGGATTGTTCTCCTTACAGCAGAGAAGGTTAAGAGGGGGATTGACCAGAATGGTCCCAGGGATGAGGGGCTTCACTTAATGTGGAGAGACTGGGAAAGGGGGGAATTGGTCTCCTTCGAGCAGAGAAGGTGAAGAGGGAGATTGACCAGAATAGTCCCAGCGATGAGGGCCTTTAGTTAGTGTGGAGAGACCAGTGAAGATGGGATTGTACTCCTGACAGCAGACAAAGTTAAAAGGGACATTAACCAGAATGGTCCCAGCGATGAGGGACTTCAGTTCATGTGGAGAGACTGGAGAAGCTGGGATTGTTCTCCTTAGAGCAGGGAAGGTTGCATTTGGACATGCTACACTGTATGTTCTAACGTATTCAGTACTAAGATCCACAGACGAAAGTTACGTGGATTATATGGAGGCAAATAAAGCGAAATGGTTTTACAAGGTGAAGTCAAATCATTACATTACATCTTGCAGGACGGGATTTAGTGGCCGTGGCGTGGGCAAACGGGTAACCATTTTAACGTGTGAACAATAAACTTAAATCTGGTTTTAGGATTTTAAAAAAAGCCAAGGCATTGAAAGTTTCCAGATTCGAGATGCTACCTGATGCAACATTGAATTAGGATAGCAGACTCCGATGATAAAAAGCACTCACATGGGAATATTAACCTAACGAGACTGGCAGTAAACAGGGGTGAATGGAACTATTCCAACGTTCCTTCTTAAAACTCATTTCTCGTTAATCTGACTGTCAAGGCCTGAGGTTTGCTCACTTCATCTTCAGTTATATCAGGTCTGAAGACTGCAGTGCTGGTTACTTGCTTAGAGCGGGGAAGGAAATGCCCTTAAGTCGAGCGAAGCTTTGCATTGTTAAGGCAATTTGTCCATTGTATGTTAGAGACAGGCCGTAATGCCTGAGATGAAACTGGAATGAAACTCCTTCGGCAGTTCGGTTCGTGCACCACAATTCTTATCTATTTGCTACCACCTCTATCTCTGCTCTTCTGCCTCTGTTGCTTAGATCATACGAACATTAGAAATAGGAGCATTAACCCAGTCTAATCCCACCTTCCAACATTCGGACCGCAGCCCTGCAGGTTACTGCTCTTGAGGTGCATATCCAGACTCCTTTAAAATGAGTTGAGGGGATCTGCCTCTACTGTTCTCGACACTTCCGCCAATGGAAAGCGTTTTTCTACATCTCCTCTCTTCAGAGCATTCATGGTTTTGCATATCTCTAGCAAATCAACTCTCAACCTTCTCCTCTATCAGGGGAACAACGCCAGCTTCTCTATGAATCTGCACCCTCCCAAAAGCCTTCACATCCTTCCAATTGTGCAGTGCCCAGAATTGGAGATAATACCCCAGTTGAGGCTGAACCAGTGTTTTATACATGTTCATCATAAATTCCTAATTGTTTCAATCATTCAACAACTGTTTCATTGGATATTGACTTATTACCTGGGACCAGGGAAATGTTTCATGAGTTACAGCTAGTGGCAATGATTACTGGGTCAAAACTGCACATGAGTGGAGAGAACATCTTACTTTCTCCAGAGACATTGACTGACTGGTTGCATGTATTTAGCATCTGACTGTTCTCAGCTGGCCCATGAAGTGCGTCTGCTCAGTTCGGGACTGAATCTCTCCCTTTGAAATTCTCCTGCTCAATGGAGAATGTCCTAAAACATCGACCCCTCAACAGACTGCTGAACTGGCCTCTTATTTCACCCCAAGAGCCATTTCACAGCACTGGCCAGGGAGATTGAAGCAGCATCTGATGGGGCTTGGAAGGAGGTTTGAGAGGAGCTGACTAGGGAGGAAAAAAATCCAGCAAGACCTGGGAGGGAATCGACATTTAAATCAGGAACATGAATCAACAGAGAGGAAAAATGATTTCAGCAAATCAATGTGATTCACTTGGCAGTGGGAATGGAATAACATACAGGAAAGCCTGGTTAACGAGGGGCGTTTTCCTTTCCTAATGTTACTTAGTGAAATATTTTTGATCAACGAAAATTACTAGAGCTGCGTATTCACGTCAGGATGGGTCTTGACGTTATTTTGTAGTTTAACACGTGGATTGTGGAAGGGACAGATAGGCTGTGAGGCATCATCTCTCCAACAGGTCGTTCGAGCACCTTAAGACAGTTATTCCAAAGTTAAAACTTCTTGTTGTCTTCGAGCTGTGGGAGGAATCTTTGCCAGGATCAGCTGGAGTTGCCCGGTACATTCCCGAGGCAGGTAGTTGGGGTGGGAATGTCTATCCCTTTGTGCAACATGGGAATAATTACACGCTGATACACGCTGCAGATTTTCAAAGCCCCACACTTGGATTTTCCATCTTCTGCTCACACTCCCAACAGTCCAAACAAAATTGTCATTCCGGAGCTCCAAATCCA